>NW_010534494.1:5212-9313 GCF_000687285.1 Phaethon lepturus | reverse complement strand
AGAAGGGAAAAGTTGGCACTGGAAGTCTGGTGGGCCCCTCTCAGCTTTGTTTTGTTGTAACACCAACCTAGTCATCCTAAGGAGGAACCACCTTGGCCCAAGCTCCCCTTTGAATTTACTGTCCAGAAGAATCAACAAGTGACATCCTGGTTGCACAGGTCATTTACATGGCTCCAATGCTGGATTTTAATGAGGGTACAATCCTCAAAGACAATACACAACCTAAAACCACTCATACACAACCTACAAGATGCCCATCAGCCTGCCCTCCCTCCCCCTCCTCCTCCCGAGAGCGCTCTTCATTTAAAATGGCTTACCCCGTTCTCTTCCGTTCTGCATTTAATGGCTTTTGAACTTCAAAGAGAGGGGAGAAAACCCTATCGCTTTACCACGCAGTTAAATATTATGCAGCCACATCGCTGAAGAACACCTACAAAATACGCTGCTAAAAAAACCTCCCATTTGAACTCTTCCTATAATATTTTTCAGAGGGCTCAGAACACACTGCTCTTCTTCCCACAGAGCACTGAAGCACCTACTTCACTTTAACCAGGTACACACTCTTCTTGGAGTCAAAAGGGCTAATCATGTGCTTAAAATTATGTATTTGCCTGAAGTACCTAGTTGAATCCAGGCTTTTATGTCTAGAAGTTGCACAGTGTAAATTGGAAACATTATTCCTGGGTGAACATTATATACATGTTGGCAGGTACAGCCCAAAATTATCTAAGAAATCAACTATTTAGTGTTAATAGAATATGTCCAACTCCAGCAGACCACTTTGAAAATCTGAAATAAAAATGCGTACAATGTACTACATATGAATATGGATACTCCCCACACTATGTGCATGCCTCATATACAAAATAGCAGAGCATAAATGCTCTAAACATAAATTGAGAATATATGAGATCAGATTTTAATTGTGGTTTTAATAACAGCAAGCTGCTGGAGCTACCTGCTTACTATTGGTCTTGAAAAGCAGCACAAAAGTAGTATTTTAACCTTTCGTCTGTAACATCGTCTTTGCTAATAAAATTATCCCAGAGTCATCCAAGCACATAGCTGGTGTCAACTACTTAATATGCAGAATAAATTAAATGCCTCTTACATATAGCAAAGAAATACCCAGCAAATTTCATGCTCTTTCATGCCGGTCCTTACGCTGGCGCAGCCACACAACACACACGATTGAGCCCTGCATCTCCTCTTCACATTCTGCCCTTCTGCAAGAAAATCGTCTGATCCACTGCTCCACTAACCTACCCCTTCGCAAGGCTGCCGTCACCCTGCCCGTCGTGCTGGGAGCGCTGAAATGAGCTCTGTCACAAGCACTAGGTCTTCACAATTGCAAAACACTGTGCGTCTATTATACTACATGGAGACCAGGTCCCACTGAGGAAACTTGGAAGTATTGTGGAAAGACAGTAAGAGAGATTTGGGAAGAGTGGGGGACCTGGCACACTTACCTACCGTTAACCAGACCATGCTAATGATGCTACATCATCTTTCCAAAGCAAAGATCACCTTGATGAGACAAACACCCTTATTTCCATTTCAAACCAGCTTCACACCTCCCGCTATCAGAAACAAACTCGCTGGTACTTTATCCGACTTGCTGCTGGCGAACAGCCCATGGAGGTCAACCGAAAGACTCTCGATAACTGACTTATTTCTAACAGGTATTAAAATTCCCATTATTCCCAACCAAATACAGGGAACGCCAGGAGGGATCTTTCCCAAAAGACCACACTTTCTCCTCCTACTTAGTGACACATGAGCAATAATCAATATAAAGCACGTATAAACAGAGACAAAAAAATTAAAGGTGCCAGACATCAAAAAACTTATCTACCAAAAGTGTCTTTTGCTACCTGCAGAATAAGGCTCCTGCTTCTCGCTGTGAATGAACTCTTTTCGTTCGTATTTGGCTCTGATCCACTGTTCCCGTAGCAGTCTGGAAAAAAAATACAGAGAAAAGGAAACACGGTCCAAAATACACTAAGGAAGAATCCAGAACCATTAATTCTTCAATCAAAATACAAGTGCGAATTAGAAGTCTTTCAAAACTTGCATTGTACAGTCTGGATTCAAGGGCTGCTTCTGTTTACCGCTGGACACCAATAAATTGTTTCCTTGTAAATCCAATTTTATTGGAAACATTTAATAAAATTTACAGATTTAGTTTTTTTGTTCCCACCCACCCACCCTCCCAACCTCAGTACAAAATTTCCTCAGTATATGAATGATTTTAAACCAAATTTCTTCAGACTACATTCTTCAGTAAATGGAAGCAGTAAATGAAAAAAACAACAACCTGCAGACAACAGAAAAATCTTTGCCCTGAAGCTATCAATACGGAGGCAGAAATCAGGTATGCCTTGTGCAATACATGTACGTGATGGCCTTTCAGCAGTCAAAGCTGCAGAGATACTGTCTCCTTGTCACACGTGGACAGCTATTCAAAAAAATTGTGATGTGTTGGGTTAAAATTATACTTGTAACGACAAGGGGAAGCCCAGCCCAAGGACGGGTGACACTTGTGACCTGGTGAACACGGAGCTTGTGGCAGGGGGTCACTCGCCTCCCAAAGTAGGAGCAACAGGAATTCAAGTGAGAGGTGACCTCTTCAAAATGAAAGGGACACAGGACAGTCATATCCCAGGCCCTAGCCAACCTCTTGGAAGGAACCAGGGTACAAAAAGTGAAAAAGCCTCAAAAAGACAAGGAGAACATGGTTGGGTAAGGATGCGAGGGCTGAGCCCTGTGGAACACGGAACCCAAACACCGGAGGGTGGCGAGAATGCACCTGGCAGAGCTCTTACAAACTCATAGCCTGTACTGCTAAGTGTAAGAAATAAATCCATGATGCATGGCAGGAAACATGCCCATTACAAAGTCTTTTATTTTTCATGTTGCAAATTATACCAATTATTTATACACAAAGACCTTAACTTCCAAAAAGGAAAAAATACCCCAAAGATTATAAATATTTTTTTCTGTTTTATTTTAGCATGACTGCTGGAACTAATGAAGTAGTTTAGTTCTTGAATATGCTAGGAATTGCTTCAAACCATTTTTAACTGCACTTAGTTCTTCATTGCCCTAGAACCTTAAATAGCCCAAGCAGGCAGAACTGACACACAGAAATAAAGGCATGTGTCACCCCAGCTCCACAGCAGGCATCTGTGTAAAGATCCCCCAGCATTGGGCATGCTCTGTAAAACTCTCTCCACACTTCAACACATCAGCTTTTCCACTAATGAACACTGTTGATATGCTTAAATACCTTTTTTTTTGCTGACTGTGCAAATGTAATGCTACCTTCTCAGCAGACATATTCCAGAAACATTCAAAGAAGATAAGCGTACTAACCAGCTAAAATTCATCTGCAGGTACAGCAAACATATTCATCAAATCTCAACCAGAACTGTGGCTGTAATCAGTTTCCTGGCAGTAAAGGAGGAAACAATTACGTATATTTTGTCCCACTCATCATTTCATCTCTTTGGTTGGGGCACCAGCCTTCTCCCACAAGGCTCAGGGAGCACCAAAATTCAACTGTGAGCTTCTGCTGCAACAGAAATAATGCACCAACTCTGCCTATCCCCCTTCTGCTCCTATTTTCATAACTGATCTTTAGTTGTTACACACACATCTGCAAGTTTGACTGTGAACTCTGAAGACGAACACCCATCTCCCTTCTGCTGTCACCCTGTGCTACACTCTGGTTTGGGTGCAACCCATCTTCAGTTCATCTCAGGAGGTTCAGATGCGTTTTGTAGAAGCGTGCACGGAGGCTCTTCTGGGTTGAGCAGGATGCTCTTTCTGGATCCAATATCTACAACACAGTAGTCTGCAAACCTAGAAGACTGATGACCCAAAAGGTAGCACTTAATCAGCTGTCTCTATACTTCTGCCACTACCAAAATTTAATCATAAAAATCAACACAAACACTTAAATTTGTTACTGTTCTGGCAGTTTTTCCAGCCCGGCTGCTGCAGACAGCTTGTTATCAACTGTAGCCAAACTTGGACCTTTTCAAGACGACGATTAGGGATTTAACCAGAAGGAAGCAAATTCACACCACCCTCAGCTCC
>NW_010534494.1:0-5181 GCF_000687285.1 Phaethon lepturus | reverse complement strand
CAGAAGGAGCTGCAGCTGTGAAAGTCAGCCTTCCAGTACGACTGGTTAAATACAGTATAAATTAAGGTTCATGTGCAGCAGTGGGAAAACACTCTTGCTGTATAATGCAGATAGTACAACAGATACACTCTGCTGGTTTCATGCCTTAGGGACCACCACTCCGCAGTGACTTATTTCCCGTGACACTGTCAACAGTAGTGGTTCAGTATCTCCACAGTTTTTGTGCAAGAGAGTGCAAATTGGGCAATCATGAGGCTCTTCGCCCAAAGAGGTGTCCTGAGAATCTGTGAAATGCTCTCAATAACATCTCCCAGCACTTGGGTCAGACCAAGAGTGGCTCCAATGGCAACTCCAAAAGCAGACAGGACTCTGTTCGTGCCGCTTTCCCATCTCACAGCAAGGAAAGCTCACACCTTCTTCCCCCTTCCTCATCATCACAAACCCAGACTCTTTCAGCAATAATTTCCCAAAGATCAAGATGTACCAAGAGCAGCCCACGGTTAGGACAACTCAGTGCAAGGCCAGTAGCTGCAGCTTCTGCTCCAGCAGTTATGTAAAGAAAGCGGAACTCCTTCAGCAAAAGAAACTGAAACAAAAACCCAACAAGGACGGTGAGGAGTCCAGCACCTCCCTCCAATGCAACAGAGAAGTTGAGCAGAGACTTGACCACGCTCACTCTCATGGACTGAAGGCAATCCTGCCATTAAAAGCTGCTTTTGAGCCTGGTGTTACACCCTAGTTTCACTGGCATAGCTTGGATGACTTTGAACAGGAGCAGGAATTTGTCCTGGTGTTGCTGGGATCTGAGAGCAATTGGAGGGCAGGACCCATCCAGAGGTCCTTCAAGCCATAGTCTCTCCACCATCTTCCATGGACTTCAGGCCTGTTCTCCATGTCATTTTAAGATGCCTTCAGGGGCCTTTTAAACATCTGTTCCTGTGTTTTAGTTGAAATGTATTTTTCCTGAGGCAAATATGTATGTAAATAACCGGGGGTGGACATCACATGCCTAAAACAGGACCCTCCATCCAAACTCCGCTTTGATTTTGTCAGGAGTTCTGTGAACAGAAAGGACTGTGGCAATAGCATTATGGTATTTTATTGCATTTCTGGTGATGGGATAATGCAGCAAATATTCATGTTTGTTAGAAAAATGCAACCGCATCGTTGCTAAATGGCAGAGATGCACAGCTTTCAGGATCAATTCCAAAAGCTTTAACAGCCCACCTAAAGTCTGGCAGGCTGCTGGTTACAGGGAATGTGTAATTTTTTGGCAATTAGAACAGAAAGGTCTTTGTTATTGTCAAGATAAAAGCCTGAGAGCAAAGGGGGAAAAAACCCAGCAACAACAACAAAAAACAACCAAAAACCAAAACCCTAAGGAAAAAACACATTTCCAACAGAACAAGGGAAAATTTGTCCCCCAAACGGAACAGGACTGGGCTGCACCAGGGAGGCAGTGGTTCCAGAGCACCACCAACACCAAGAGCTCCAAATCTCATTTTAGGTACTTGTTTGCTTGCCTGGCCACCCACATGAAAACAAGTGCTCTCTGTCAGAGGGCCAGCAAGGAAGGTTTCAGAAGAAGCCAGCGGAGCAGTTGCATCTTGGTCCACATACTCAAAGCCTTTCGCTCACAGCAAAAAACACCACGGGAAAAGCTGTTCAAGCAGTTTAATATCAAACTGCGGTTGCGTGGCTTCATTGCGCTCTACGGAGGAGTGCTGGCCAGCCAAACGTATAGTCTCCAATTTATTGTTAACCAAGATCCTCAGCTGGGCTGGCTTTCCTAGGACGCACTACAGTGCACACACCACAGATGCTGCATGGCTGCTATGGTTTTTTGAAGACATACAACAGTCAAGAAGTCTCAGCCAGAGGTGAAAGTGGCCCAAAAGACATCAAAGACCAACCGCCACCACCCTCTGATTGCATCCTTGTGAGCCATCATCAAGTCCAACAAAGACAAAAGAAATTAATGTCATCCAGGAAAGCCATTTCCAAAACCCAAATTTGTAGCTTCTGGAATTTGTCAGAGGTTTTTCCAGCAAAAACCAATCTGCTCTCCACAGGCAGCTCTGTGGATACAGCTATGCCAAGCTTCTGTCAAACAACTGTTTTAATGAAATTTTAAGTCCGAGCTCAAATTTTTGCTCGGACTGCAAGCAGAGCCACTGCAGCGTAAACTAAAAGCCTGTCTCCACATCCTGCCTCCACGTCTTTTTCTCTCTATTAAGTCCTTGCTGCGAGGGCTTGTTTTTAAATGGCTTTGTGGAGGGATGAGACTGATGGGGGGGGCTCCTTCCAGGTGCTCTGTGCAGCACCCCAGCTTGCAGAGCCCCAGGAGCGATGTGCCATCCACCTCTCCCAGACCAGTGGCCAACTGCAAGCTTCTGCAGGAGAGCACAAAGACAGGGTTTTTGCCTACCAAGGCATAAAAATCTTGCATTACAGATTTGCAGAAGTTAAAGCTGAATTTGAATATGCAAAATCATAACATGCTCAATTAAAACGCTAATCTGTTCCTTTTTTGCTTGGTTGTTTTACATGCACGGTCCAGTTCACCACCGCGCTATTTTTCAGAATGGTTAAACACAGTTTAAAAACATGTAGGAAACAGCCTGTGCCAGTACTATCACAACCTTGTAGCAATTTATTTTGGAAATTAAAGGAATCAATATGAATTAACAGGCTTACGAGCTAACAACAAAGAGAAACAACAAGTAGAGAAGCCCGCGTGGCCAGCTGGGGCTGAAGGAGCGGGCAGACCTCAGGCATGTGGCTGACGGCAGAGCGATGCTCAGGCAGAGACTTCCCAAGACCGAGTGCCCGGTTGGAGCCACCGCAGGAGGCTCCACCACTTGGGAAGTGATTAGCGGCCACTCCGAGAGGCCATGCTGCAGCACCGTGAGCTTTACACCCAAAACATCAGGCACTTTTGAAAGCCATGGATGTAAAGTCTGAAGACCCTTATTAATACATAGGAGCTGGAGCAAAACACTCAACTTTACCCCTCTGGACATTAAGAAGATTAATGAACTTTAATTAAATGGAATGTGTGATTTTTTGGCAATTAGAACAGAAAGGTCTTTGTAATTGTCAAGATAGAAACCTGAGAGCAAAGGGGGAAAAAACCCACCACCAAAAAAAAAAAAAACCCAAAAAACAAAACCCTGAGGAAAAAAAAAGCAGATTTCCAACAGAATAAGGGAAAAATTGTCCCCCAGATGGAACAGAACTGGTTAAATGGAACAGGAACAGTTAAAATGAATGAAAATTAAATAACTTTATCTATAAAGTACCAGCAAAAAGAGGAGACCAGGTCAAAAGTTTGCCTCCTTGACCATCATTATGCCCCATGCATGGGAGAGGAGGGAGCCAGTCTGACCTTCAGACACCAGACTGAGGTGGTGGGCTTGGTAGCAACTCTACCAAAATGAGCCAAACTTTAAACAATAAAGAAAAAAAGAAATCCAGGGATTTACTAAGCAATTTTCGCTCCACACATTTTAACCGTACAATAAGCCACTTTGCTAATAACTGTTCTTCTTCAGATGATTATATAGATGAACCCTCAAGATGTGAGCCTCACTGGGTCATCCTCTGACTGATGTCTCATCTCGGTCCAGATAAGACAACCTCCCAGTACAACTTCTGCCATTTTATTCTGCCCCATTTTGCCTACCAAGGTACTCAAATGTACTGGCAGTCAGTATATTTAAGTGCTCTGTATAAGAAGCAAATGTAGCTCCCACTTGCCCAGCACGGAGAGAGGAGCAGAGCAACGTGCCGCGGCTCATACGCAGCTCGGCAGAACGATGCTCTGTGTTCCTAATCCAAAAGCAAAAGGCAATAGAAAATGACGTGAAGCATTGGGCATGGACATGGATGTACTTCCAGTACTGCGAAAGCCCTGTAAAAGCTCTTCTCCATCTTCTATCAGTTTTCAGCCAAGCACACAGCTGAACAAAGCCTTTTTCCTCTGCTTTTACTCAAAAGCGATGCTGCCCCTGCTGCTCACTGATGACTCAAAACTCAACCATGTGCTTGCAGTGTATCTGCCCCAGAAAAGGCTGTTTTACAGCTCTCAGCCTGCTGCCATTCTGTACAAAGCTCGGCTGTGACCACTCGTGACCATCCAAAGAGGGTTTTTGTGGTTTAAGTTCCTCCCCCAAGGCTCTTTGGGCCAATGCTGCGGTGGTGCAGGAACATCCCAGAGTCTTGGATTCATTTCGGCCTCAGGGACTCCCCAGTGGTACAGAAGTTGGCTGCTCTGCTCACTGCTCCTGATGCATGGAGCAAGCTGCTGGCAGACAGAAGATGAAAGGAGAGAACAGATGAGGATTTTTTTTTTTGGTTGGGTGGGATTTTTTTACATGCACAGCTGGTAAATTTTCCCTGGGCAATTTTAGAGCACCCCTTCAACTTCTCTAACCTTCGCCAAGCATCTGACAGAGCCAGGAAGCCACAATGGGGCTTCTGGAGGATGCAGGAGCCAGATGCAGCAGGCAATCACCACGCATTCCCCGAGGAGTCAAACACAACATTGTAGGCAAGAAGAAAAACGGACAAGCTGGCACTGCAGCACTTCTTCCCTCTTGCTTTGAACTTTGCAATTCTTCAAGCAACCAGAGTAGGGGGATTCCAGAAGTAGCATTATAAAATTAAGAAGCTTCAAATGAACAAACAGCCTGTCCTTATTACGGTACGTTAGCATCCTGCCGCGCCGCGTCTGAGGGCAGCTCCCACAAAGCCTGCCCAGCCACTGCAGCTGGCCAGCACGGGTTGTCGTAATCAGAAGCATCAAAACCTCCCAACGCTGCAGAAAGTGGGTCGGCACACAACGGCACGGTGCCAACGCTGGGCGGAGGTGTCATCCATGGCGATGCTACCCAGGGCTGCGAGCTGGGAACAACTCATGCTACTGCAGTGACTGGACTGCAGCGAGGCGGGGAGAAAGCTAAATATATACCCCTTTAAAAAGCAGCCCTCCCCTGCTCTTGTTTAGCATGCATCTTTTGAAAGGCACAGAGAGCCTTTAACTAGAGAAAGAAAAATACAACCTGGCACGCGATCCTCGAAACATTCCCAACATGCAACGCTGATACTGCAGCAGTGTCAGAAGGAGCTCCGTTACTGCGAGGGTCACATCTAGCCCAAGGGGCCACACCTAGCCAAGGG
>NW_010534493.1:2509-2759 GCF_000687285.1 Phaethon lepturus | reverse complement strand
GGCGCGGAGCCGCCTCTGCCCTGTACCTCCTGCCACGTTCACCAGATCTCCAGCGCCCAAAACGACCCGAGCACTCTGCTGACGGAGAGCTGCAGCTGGGGATCGCGGCGCAGGGTCAGGGCACGGTAAGGCCAATCTCTTGGGCAGCCCCAGCTCCGGGACGTCCTCAGGGAAGGGCTGGGCAGGAGCAGCAGATGCCAAACCCAGGAGTTCCGGAGTCACGCTGGAGCCTCCAGCGAGGATGTCATGC
>NW_010534493.1:594-2442 GCF_000687285.1 Phaethon lepturus | reverse complement strand
CACGGCCGGGCCGGGCAGAAGGGAAAGGGCTCAGCTGCTCAGGAGCAACATCGCTGGCAAATAACCAGGGCCAGACACCCCTTACCAACACACGCTCATCCGCAGAGCTCGTCTGCGCAGCCCGAACCCACCCAGGAGCAAACTTAACCGGGGAAGCTAACTGAGTTCAACTAAACTGGGGAAGCCGAGCAAAGCTGCGCCGGGCTCTGGTTAACAGCCCTCTCCCAGAAGCAGAACACTACCGAATTCATCAGCGACCGGGCAGATAAAGATGTTACCTAAGTGCAAAGCATCGATTGTTTTAATTGTTATTGTTATTGCTGCTGGGCTTTGGTTCCACACTAAGGGAGGAGTGAGGACGACTCGTGCTGGGAGAAGCCGGACACGCAGCTGAGCCCTTCACTGGACTGGGCACGGCTAAAACACTCTGCTGGAAGGACGAGGGCAGCATTTCTGCAGGAACGTAGGATGTTCCTCCACCGAAGCAACCGGTGCTGCCTCATCCCCAACCGGTCCCCTCGTCCCCCCAGGCTGCTCCCAGCGTCTCCTTTCCCTGGCTGCGGTTATTGCTCCTTTCTCCTACCTCCCCTTGGCACAGCCCCGGGGCTGCAGCAGCCTTTTCACCTCCCCGTTAGCGCGCTGGCCACAGCAGATATTCCCATCACGCCGCTGGCCGAGAGCCACGGATCTGCACCATGCCACGGGAAACACCCCAGCAGCTCACCAGCCACGGGGTCCCGTTTCTGGGGGAGATGAACCTCCCTGAGCGGACTCACCATCCTCATCCGTTTGGAATATCACCTCCTTGCCCTCCTTGCGACCCTCGGGGTTGGAAAGGATGAGCTTGACGTGGATGTTCTTGTAGGGCAGCAGGTTTTTGATGGTGTAGCGGTTGGCATTACGCTCCATCTTCACGCATTCCCGGAAGGTTTGGTTGTGGCCGGTGCCCACGAAATAGCGGTAGCAGAGCGAGACGGTGTAGGTGTGACAGCGAGTCAGGTTGTAGCCCAACGGCTCCCACTGCAGCGTCAGCTGCCTGGACTGGATTTCGGAGAAAGCCAAGCCTTTGGGGGCCCGCATGGGCTCTGTCAGGGGAAGAAAGATGGGGAGATGAGTGATGAAGCACAACATCTCGTGGATTTACGTGGATTGATAATATAACATAAAAGCCCTTTTACAGCACAGGAACAAGTCAGGTGGGTGCAGACAGCAACCCTGACCCCAAAACTGGGACCAACCCCGGCACAGGGTACAGCTGCCCTGCAGACAGGGCTGGGGACATCACCGGGTCTCAAAGCCACCAACACCGCAGGGCCAGCAGCCCCCGTTGGCTCATTTTCCTCTACGGAGGTGAAGCCGGGTACCAGCCCCAGGCCAGCGCAGAGCCACGGTGGGCACCAGGAGCATCCACGCTGCAAGAGGTCCCAAATAACCAGATAAACATGCCTGCGGGATGGGAGCCCTCGCGTTTTCATCGAGCACATGTCAGGCTCTTGAAAGGACAGAGATCGAGTGCTATTGCCGGCAAGGAGTTTTAATTAGCTCTAATTGGTATGAACAGGGTTTAATGAGGAGCCGAGCTCCTTCACCAACAGCACATGCACACAGGTGGTTTGGGGTAGCGGCAGCAAACCCCTCTCCATGCCCAACCGTGGTGGGAAGGACACCAAGGGACGGAGGGTCTTTGCCCACCCCATCCCAGAGCTGATCCCCAAGGAGATTCCCCTGGGATTTGCACCACGGAAGAGCTGGGGCAGCTCAGAGTTACAAGAGGCTTTTGCAACCTCAGCGGATGCTCCTGCAGGTCCCCATGCCCTCATGGGATCATGCAAAACCCCAGTTGGTTCT
>NW_010534493.1:0-563 GCF_000687285.1 Phaethon lepturus | reverse complement strand
GACACCCCCCCAGGCCCCCCCGCCACTGCATCTGGCTCTGCCGAAAGCCACCAACACCTCAGCCCCAATGCTCATTGGCATCACTCCCCTTGAGCGGCCGAGGGCATCAGGACCTCTCCTCCCACCTCTCCCCCAGGCCTCCAGAGCCCCCCAGCTCCCCAGGCAGCGCCCTGCGGTGCCAGGCTTCAACCTTCCCTTTTCTTTTTTATTCCACAGTATTTAAATGCTCTGGCGGGAGCTGGCGGTACGGCACCCAGGGCCAGTGAGGAAGGCGGCCGTGTGGAATCTCCCTTTGACCCGGGGGCTGCAGGATGCATCTACCCCGTGGCTTTTTCCAGGGTCCACTCCCGAGCCGGATCCTGCAAAGCGTGGGAGACACGGCACCGGGCTGGCGAGGCTCGGAGAGTGTGGAGGATCCAACCACAGCCGCCTTTCGGGTGGAGGAAGGGTGGCTGTGTCACCATCTGCAAACCCACCGTGACCCAGGGGAAGCCGGGGAGAAAAATATGTTGTTCTAGCACATGGGAAGAGCCAGGGAAGCCTGAACATGGTAGCCATCAGAT
>NW_010534492.1:0-340 GCF_000687285.1 Phaethon lepturus | reverse complement strand
TGCAACTGCAACGGTATCGCGCTTCAGCCGTCACTAAAACTCAAATTCAGACTAAGCGAATACAGCTTTTTATCTCTACATGGGCTTCAATTTTCCAAGGCCTTTGATGTCTGTACAAATGTCAGGAGATTAACGTGCTGTCTCTCAGAAGTCCCTATTAGTTATTTTTTTACAGCCAGAGCACAGTGCAGCAGGGGACAGAGAAACAAGGGAAAACCTCTTTGTGCTGCTTCTTAGCTGTGACTTGTAAAATACATTTCCAAAGGTTACATAGCAGCTAGGAGTGATATTTAGCCAGGTAAGCTTGCCTTTTGTGCCTACAAAACGACCTCCCTTTCCA
>NW_010534491.1:606-975 GCF_000687285.1 Phaethon lepturus | reverse complement strand
CCCCAGCCTGGCTCATTTGCCGTAACGCACTAAAGCAATTCATTTATTTTCGTCTGTATTTTCTCCGCCTGCCCGGCACTGGTTTCTATTTTATTGGCATCTTTGCAGCACTGAAAGTAATGTAATTACGAGGGGAATTTATATGTTGTTTCGTAAGTCGGGAGTTCATTTTTTTTAATATTATTATTATTAGGTGGGGAATATTTAAGGCTCCTCGGGAAGGAAAAATAGAACCCAATTCCACCACGTCATCTCCCCCCGGTATTTATGCCTCTTCCCAACAAGATTTTAATTGAAAATTGTTTTGCGTCGTCCCCGCGTTACGTATTTTTACCCCGACGACCTGGGGCCTCGGCCCGTCTTCACCCG
>NW_010534491.1:0-302 GCF_000687285.1 Phaethon lepturus | reverse complement strand
CGCGGCACGGCAGCGCCCGTCTCCCTGCCCAGGCAATAATCCAGGTGGAATATTTGATGGGTTGGGAAACGAGCTGCTAAATTTGTCGTGAGATTGGTGTCACCGGAGATGGTAAGCCGGTGTCGCGGCGGGGGACGTGGTGCGTCGGTTTGCTGAGGACGTGGAGGGACGGCAGAGCCGGGGTCACCACGGGCGCTTCGGTGGCTCGGAGGGGACGGGGAGCCCCGGTCCCGATGGGCGCCCGACCTGCATCCCGGTGCTCCAGGGGATGCTGTGCCGGGGTGGCACGGCCACGGTGACCC
>NW_010534490.1:3368-5796 GCF_000687285.1 Phaethon lepturus | reverse complement strand
GCGTTCCCAGAGCCCAGCGCTGGAAGCGGTGCGCAGGGGATTTGTGGCAGCTTGGAGAGCGAAGCGCTTCGGGAGCGCATCCGCAGAAAAAGGAGGGTTGGAGCTTCCCTCTGCTCTCCCCTTGGGGGTCTGATCCATCCCCTTCCTGCGCAAGGAGAGAGGCGTGGGGGCTGTGCCTGTGCGATCGGGGCAGTGACCGTGCCCCTGTGCTCGGCACTGGTGAGGCTGCACCTCGAATCCTGTGTGCAGTGTCGGGCCCCTCACTCCACGGAGGACGGTGAGGTGCGGCAGTTTGTTTGCTGTCACTCATCGCAAGGAAAGGAGGCCCAGTGCTGGAGGTTCTTCCAAAGTGACACGATTTAATGCTGGGCACTTAGATTTCATGACAGTAGGTATCTCATAACCATGCACAGTAAGTGAATAACATACTAAAATACTTAATGATTCTAAAACACTGCTGAGAAATTAATTTGCTGCTTATAGCTTTTTAAAGACAAACCTGTCCAAAGTATGGGTCAGATAGACTAGATATAAGGAAAAAATCCTTTACCGAGAGAGTGGTCAGGCATTGGAACAGGCTGCCCAGGGAGGTGGTGGAGTCACCATCACCGGAGGTGTTCAAAAAACGTGTGGACGTGGCACTTTGGGACATGGTTTAGTGGGCATGGGAGTGTTGGTTTGATGGTTGGACTTGATGATCTCAAAGGTCTTTTCCAGCCTTAGTGATTCTGTGTGTGCAGGGGCTGTGCCCAGATGGGGTTTGCAGCCCGGCGGCACGAGGAAGAGTCTGTTGCGTCCCCAGGGAGCGCCCAGCAAAGGGCCACGTGGCTTTGGCTGGCAGGTGACGCTGGGGAAGCTGCTGGCACCTCCAACACGCTCCCTCGCTGCCCTCCCTTTCTCTCCTCCTTTTCCCCCCTTTCCACCCGTGTGGGCAGCAGCATCCCCAGCTCCAGCAGCAGGGACAGGGGAGGGGAGGGCCAGGAGGGTGCTTAGGGTCTTCCCCGGCAGCCCACCCTCCTGCCCCGCTCCCAGCGTGCTGCAGCCGCCTGTGCCGGCTGGGAGAGGACCCCCCCCAGCTTTTCCTCCTGCTTGCTGGTCTTTTGTCCTCCAGGGACCCAGGGGGAAGCGCGAGGACGAGGACATCAGATACGTGTGGACAGTGAAAGCCGTTCCCCCCCCGAAAGCGGCTGGGAAGGTCCTGTCCTTCCCCGGGAGGAAAATACACTCTGCCATGGGCTGCGGATGGCTGACGCCGTCCCTGTCGCCCGTGGGGCTCCTGGCCAGGCTGGGGGACGGAGGTGGCATTTGTGACAGACGCGTGGGATGGCGTCATCCGTGTGGGAAGGATCAAAGAGCTCGCATGGAAATGGGATTCACCAGACGGCATCCTGGTGTGATGGGGAGTTTAATGAGGCAGGACTGGGTCTGAGGGGAAGATGGAGCTTATTAACAGGCGGATGAATGGAGGCTCCTTCCACAAGTGCCACAAATCCGGGTGTTAAAGGGCCGCTGTCAGTCAAGATTAGGGCTGACACTTAGAGCCTGACAGGGAAGAAGATGTTGTTAGGAAACCTTGCAGGGCTCAGGGTGTGCGAGTGAGTTTGTCTTTCGCGGCGGTACAAATCCATCACCACCTGGGAAGCGCCTGTTAATCACAGCGCTGGCTGCAGCTCTTCCCGGCTCTGGGCTGCTGCGGTGGGGAGCGGAACCCATGGAGGCACGTACGGGCATGCACAGCGTGTGTACACATCCGTATGGGGGTGTGCGGCGTGTGTACACGCGTGTACAGGCATGTCCTCTTCCTGGGTCATTCCTGGCTGCACCATCCCTTTGCCCACTTGCTCCCTGCATGCGGCTTCCTCCAGGGCTGAAGCTCATTTTGAGCTCAGTGACTGCAAATCCTTCCCTGGGGCTGAGACCTGGCCGGAGCAGCTCTGATCGGAGCGAGGCCCAGCTGTAGTCTGAAAAGGTCCTAAATAAATGGGGGTGTTGAGGGAGCACAGCAGGGCATCGACTCAGGGCGGTGAACACCCACCCGCTCCTGCCTCTGTATCTGCTTTCTCTGTGCTTCGAAGGATGCTCAGGTGTTCTGAGAGCTGGGAGCAGAGTAAGCCCTGGGGACACCTTGAATTAAAGGGTAATTGTTCCATATTTTCTAACTAACTTTAAATAAAATTATAAAAATAACCCCCCACAAACCTAGCCTTTTGCACCAGCCTGACAGGAGATTTCAGCATGGGGACTTTATAGCCCAAAACACCATAAAAATGGAGCCTAAATTACCTAGCTCTCACTTGAAACAATTACAGTTTTTATCTATGGATATTAAGAGATGATTGTTCACTGTAGTTAAAAAATCTTTTCCTTTTTTTTTAATAATTTAACCTTTATGGACCCAGGGAGAGCAGGTGTATGGCTGCCCTGCCAG
>NW_010534490.1:2599-3186 GCF_000687285.1 Phaethon lepturus | reverse complement strand
AGAGCGGCCCCCAGGCCGGCTCCTTTCCCCTGGGCATCGCTGGAGGAAGCTGCTCCGGTGCTCGGAGCAGGGTTTTGCTGGTTGCCGCCGCAGAGCTGAGCCGTGGTGCCGCACGTGAGCGCTCCTCAGCCGCTCCAGCGCGGAGGTGGCCGGCTGGGCTGGGGGCTGGTCCGGGCTGGGGCCGCGGGGGTCAGCGCGGTCGCTTGGGTTAGGCAGCCCTGGGATTTGGGGCTCCGGGGAGCATCCTTCCTCTGACTCGTGATTTATGGGTATTTGCTCGTCTAGACCTTCCCAGCTGCCCTTGTCATTGGGAGAGAAAAGGGCTGGGACAAAGTTTCAGGAGTAGGAAGGAGCCTGCTGTGGCCACCCTGGCTCAGCGCGGTCGCTTGGGTTAGGCAGCCCTGGGATTTGGGGCTCCGGGGAGCATCCTTCCTCTGACTCGTGATTTATGGGTATTTGCTCGTCTAGACCTTCCCAGCTGCCCTTGTCATTGGGAGAGAAAAGGGCTGGGACAAAGTTTCAGGAGTAGGAAGGAGCCTGCTGTGGCCACCCTGGCCCCACGGTGCTGGTCCCGGTGCCCAGGCACC
>NW_010534490.1:1002-2560 GCF_000687285.1 Phaethon lepturus | reverse complement strand
AGGGAGTGCTGTATCCAATTACAGGATCCTAATTAACGGACCAAAGTTACAAGTGCGATGTGTCTTGCTTTCAGCAATTATGATTAATTTTGCCAGAATACACATGCAGACGTTGATTACAGGATCTGCGGGCAAACAGGAGCTGAATGCTGATAATTGAACCATCACTGAGGAGGCACATCGTGGGCTCGCAGGGGTGGTGGCCACGGCCCCGGGAGCGGAGGGTCTCACTGCCACCAGGCCAAGGACCACGGGGCAGAGATGGGTCCCTGCTGGGGTGAGAGCACGTTCCCACTGGCTTTGGGAAGAGATCTGGAGACGTGGGGCATCACTGGTGACCCAGCCCACGCGTGGGGACGTGCCGCTGCTCCGTTCGTGGAGGAACAACCCGAAGCCCTGGTATTCCTGGAGACATTCCCGTGCATCGATGCAGCAGACACAGGGACCAGGAGCAGCGTCCCGGTGCAGTGCAGCCCCTCGCCGCACCGGCACGAGCCCCTCGCTGGGGTTTCCCGCTGCAGGAGCTGGTTTGCGGCTGTCTCTTGCCTTGCCAGGCTGAACCAGCTCTGCCTCTGCCCAGGGCCGAGCCGTTCCCGGGGAGGGCTGGGGGAGCACCAGCCACGCGTCGCCTTGCGCCGTGACGAGCGCTTGGCTGGGAAGCTGCGCTGCTGCCGCAGAGCCAGGTGTCTGCCCCACGGCACGGGAGCGGGTTTCATCGTGTTTTCTCTCTGTTAGGAAAAAAAAAAAACCCCAAAACAACCCACTCGCTGTCCAAAAGTTGCAAGCGCTTGAGAAATCTCCGTTGTTCCAGCAGTCCCTGGGCTTTGCCTGCAACTGCAGCGTCCAGCGTCATGCCTGTCCTGTGCCAAGGGGCAGCCGGGGCTACGCGCTTCCCCGCCGGGCATCCTCCCAGTATCTCCAGCGGCTGCCCCGGTCGGGGAGAGCACTCCTCTGTGCCGCGCTGTGCCTTAGCGCTCTGTTTGCTGTTGCTTATTATCTTGTTCCCAGGCAGCCATGAGTTCCTGGCTCGGGACATATCCAGCGCAAGATAGAGGTTTATCCAAATAAAGAATCTTCCTTGGTGATTTTTAAACAAAACTTGATAAATCTTTTATAGAAGAAAAAGGGCTTTCATCTCCAAAGGGCCCATCTCGGAGCTGATGAGTGATAAACGCTCCGGCACTGCACATCTTCATTTGCTGCACGTTTTCTCCCTGGGAGCCCGTGCTGCACACATTGACTCTTGTTCTCACTGTATTTTTTCCTGCTGTTGCAGCTCAGTAGAGAGATCCCAGCCTGGGGACTGGCTGTGGGATGCTGCTCCCCAAGGCCATGCTTGCTGCTGGTTTTGGTGGCCCTCACGGGCCAGGATTTGGTGTTGGGGCTGTGCCAGGGCTGGCAGGAGCTTGAGGACCCGGGGGTGGCCCTGGTGCTCAGGTACGTGCTGCTGAGCAGGAGGGACCTTCCCTCCATCTGTGCCTTTGGTCGTCCCATCCCAGGAGCATCCCCGAGGCTCTCTGCCTCCTGCCAGCGTGGCGAGTGGGGCCGTCGGGCCGCG
>NW_010534490.1:0-795 GCF_000687285.1 Phaethon lepturus | reverse complement strand
CCTCCCCCGGCCGGGCTGCTCCTGCCTGGGCAGCGGGGAAGCTCCGAGCGGAGTCTCCAACCAGCGCTCGGAGCCACACCTCTGGCCTCCTCATCTCCTTTTGTTCCCAGCCCTCTCTCCCTTCCTCCCCTCCTTCCTCTTCCTCTCCTCCCTCCAAGTCCCCCAGCTCCTTCGATGCTCACGCCGGGGCTTTGATCTCCTCCAGAAAGCCCCTTCCTCACGTCGAACCGACTGCAGCGCCTCGGCAGAGACTTATTAAAATAGATGAAGATCTCCCTTTGATCGCCGTGGTGCTCCGAAGACCTTTCCCCACTGCGAGGCTTCAAGCGAAGCCGTCTGCCTTTCATCCCAGCGCCGGCAAGGAGCTCACCAGGCTGGAGACCAGGAGCTGCCGGGGCTGCTGCTCGCCTTCCGGGGAAAGGCTGGGGGATCCCGGCCCGCGGTGAGCCCAGGTTGGATGGAGCAGGGCTGCGGTGCATCCCGTCCCTCCCCCACCACCTCGCCACCCGCCGCAGAGGGATACCGGGGCACCCGGCAAGGACGTGGGCTTACAGAGACGCGCCAGGGAGGAGCGTTGCCGAAACGCTGGGGAAAACGGCAAGGAAAGGAGAAGGTGAAGATAAAAGATAAAAGCAATCCTGGGGGAAAAAAGAGAAAGCAAAAGAGAAGCAGCAAGGGTAGCTGCCCCCCTGGGCAAAGAGAGAGCTTGTTAGACCTTTATAACGACGTGTCTGAATTTGATAAAATATGAATAATTAATCCTTCTCCCCCCTGGACTGGGCTGTCTGTGCACTT
>NW_010534489.1:0-1997 GCF_000687285.1 Phaethon lepturus | reverse complement strand
CCCAGCGCTGCAGCCGTCTCCGGTGTGTTTCTCGCCCCGGTTTGGAGTGTCCCAGGCGCCAGGACGTGGCCCTGCTGCTCTGCCTTCCCTGGTGCCCGCCAGCACCCGCGACAGGCCCTCGACACAGGCTAAATAACTGCGGGTGAACGGCACTAGTGTTTTAAAACAGTTTTATAATCCTTTTTTAAAAAAATCTTAAAATCTTTTTTTTTTAAGCAGTGCAAGATCTTACAACCTTTTTTTTTGTTTTTTTTTTTTTTCCTTAAAAAAGTCTCCCTGAGCAGCTGTGTTTACTATCAAGACTGCTGCTGGGCACGCTTTCCTGGGAGTGTTTTGTACACCGCGCGTCTTTCGGGTGCGGAC
The DNA here is from genome assembly GCF_000687285.1 of Phaethon lepturus. Taxonomy (NCBI): domain Eukaryota; kingdom Metazoa; phylum Chordata; class Aves; order Phaethontiformes; family Phaethontidae; genus Phaethon; species Phaethon lepturus. The sequence continues at coordinate 1,634 of NW_010534489.1, read as the reverse complement.
TACAGAAGATGTTGATGCTTAAATAGAAGGGGCAGCAGTCTGCCTCGGCCGCACCGGCGGGCTGAGCCCGGGAGGTGACAATCTCTTGCCAGGAGAAATGAGCTCTGCTTCCATAAAATGACAACGAAATTAAAAGACGAGGCAGCTCTTCTCCTTGCATCTGAGGGAGGGATGTGAGCGGCTCGGACGAGGCCACGCACCCTCATCAAGACACTCGTAGCCCCGTTGTCTGTGATTTTCAGGGTGTTCAGCGTGCACTTTTGCATGTTAGGGCTTAATCTTAATCTTACGTGTGTTGCACACCGATTCCTGTTGATCACATAATTAATCCCTTGGCGGGGCTGGAGGGACACCCGCCCCCCCATTTATTTTCTGTGTTTTCTTATGCTGGGGCCAGCACCCTGAGCATCCTGAGCGACTGTGGGAGACGTTAACTCCTCACAACAGAACAGTAAACATGTAGAAACCTCCTTGGAACTATAAATCACTGCAGAGCAGCAAAGCATTGTAAACGGTAACGACTGCCTCTTGTTAGGAAAAGTAATCACAGGTTCTCGTTCAATCAGGACTCCGTCAGACTGTCCCAAATGTCCCTGTGTTTCGTTGTTTGGGAACAAAAGGGATTTTTATTTTTAAATTGCACAAGTGTACCTCCTACCATGATGTCAGAAGTGGAATGCAGGATTGTGTTTAAACAGTATTTCCAAGTGAAGCTAGATCGAACAGGTTTCATGGTGAGTTCTGGGACTTGCCCAGTTTCTAACCTCTGTCCTGTCAAAATAATTGCCCTTCTATCGCTACTTATCTCCCCAGAGAACAATGTCTGTTACCGGCACTGGCAGCTCTAACGCTGAAAATAGCGCAGGCTGCACTTGTTCAGTGGTTTGAAACATCAGCTGTGAAGCCAGTGAAGCCAAATGACCTTGAATTTGGCTTCACTTTGTGTTGTTTCTCTCACTTGCTTCATGACAAAGTTTATTTCATAAGCAAAACCCTCCTGCTAAAAATACAGCTGAAAAACACCGTGGAAAGCTCTTCTGCAGCGCAGGCATTGTGTTCCGAGTCAGGGTGTTGCGCTGGCACGATGCGCACTGCCAGCAGCTAAATACAGCTGCGAAACCGGGTCCGCTGGGCAGCTCAGCCCAGAAAATGGCACCGTGGGTCTAATCTGTAGTGTTTCGAAAGTATCAACGGGTCCTAAATTTATCTGGTAAAATACTTTAATGGTGACTGGAGTGGCCACAAAGAAGGTTTTTAGGCCTGTACGTAAAGACAAAGAGGAGTGGAGGTGCTTGTGCCAGAGCCCGACGCAGAGATCCAAGGACAGCCCTGCAGGAAGGAGATCGCCCCAAAATTACAATCCTGTTGGTAGCACTGAGTTCAGGTCACCGGAAAAAACAGATGACTCGTTCATATCTGGTTCTGTGTAAATCTGCATTGCTTTTGGCCAAATTACGGCCTTCGGCACGGTGCGGGGACCCAGCCTGGCGCAGCCGCGGGGGCGGCCGTCAGACCCGAGGCCACTCCTCGGTGCTCAGGCGTTTCCTGGGGATTTGGAAAGGCTCTTTGGGCTCCAGAAACGGGAGGGGAGCGGCGCTGTGAATCCCGCGTTAGCTGCCCAACCTCTGCGGGAG
>NW_010534488.1:5772-6363 GCF_000687285.1 Phaethon lepturus | reverse complement strand
CGGCACGGGAGGGACGCCGGGGCCCTGCCTGGGAGGACCCACGCACGTGGCCTCACCACTTCACCGGCGTGAATTCAGTATGGGAGGAGGAGGATTTAAAGAAGGCACCAGCAGCCCGACGCGCGCTGCAGGCCTCCCCTTGACACCGATCAACGGGCCCTGCGCGAGAGCAGGGCTGGCACGCCGCACTGCTGCTTTACTGCGCACGTTCACGCCCAAACCGCAGTCCTGGTATTTGAAGAAAACTTGGCAGATCAAACACCTTATACATCGATTCTTTAATAATGTATCCTTGTGCTCCGCATAACAAATCCGTGCCTTTTTCAGAAAGGCTGTGTGGTATTTAACGGAAAATCATGTCTTGCACAGAGTCCCTGAGGACAATTTTTTGGGGCGTCTATAGGCATCTTCCCATTTTAATCTCTTGTGGAACAGCAGCTACAGACCCCCAGTGGTTTTGTTCACGCGAGAAGAACACCTGCAAGATACAACTATTACATTTTGCTCAACGTTGAAGACAGCTCAGCCACTTCCCAGCAGGAAGGAGCTTCCGAGGGAGGGGGACAGCAGAAGGGCAGCCGTCCAAGCCGT
>NW_010534488.1:2500-5624 GCF_000687285.1 Phaethon lepturus | reverse complement strand
GCCCCGTGCGGTGCTCCATGATGAGCCGTGGGGCTGCGACGCCCTTCAGAGCGAGCCGTTTTTTCTGAGAACGCTGTAGCCTGTTGAGTTAAGGCTTAGCTCAGACGTCACAGAAGCCAGGGCCTCCCCCCAGCACCGAGGAGCCCTTGGCTGCAGGTCTGCGGACAGGGTGCGCTTGCGCCGGCACGTCGGCGTCTCGCGGGGCAGAGCAGGGAACGCTGCATCGCGCCGCGCCGCTAGAAGCCGAGACTTCGGGCCAAGCAGGACCCAGACAGCCAGCGGAGCGCCGAGGTTTTGCTCGAGGTGCTGAACCCGTACCCAGCAGGCTTACTGCTGGTCGGAGCAGCTCCCCTACGTGCAGCTCAGGTCCGTGTGGCATATGGGATTCATTCCCACCACCGCTGGCCTCTTCCCGGGAAGAGCAAGCAGTGTACCTAAAGCCAGAACACTTCCCTTCAAGAATGCACCAAGAATCAAGGGATGACGAAACTGTTAGAGGGAAATGCGTTACGTGACCTACTCGAGGGTTCCCCACCCCAAAACAGGCACGCCTAAATCGTAAGGGCAGAATAGAGCATCCTCCACCGCCTGCCCAAAGCCCCCCCCAGCCCTCCTCCCACAAAGCCCAGTGCAAATATGCCCGGTAGCTTACTCGGGGCGTGCCGTCACGTCCACGGCTGCTGAAGCCATCCTTTCGGAGACACACCAAGTATGAAGACCAAGCGACGAGCACAGTTCTCCACAGAACAGAGACCTCCTCCCTTCTTACCCAAGCACACTTCTGAGCGCAGCCGCAGACCCAACGCGCCATTTGCAAACAACGGGTATCTGTAAAGCACCGCTTCCCCAGCAGTGCCGGGCACAGCACTGTCGTGATAGTGCCTTAGCATTCGTTCTGGCTCACCGATTTCTCTAACGGTATTTCTTTACGAATATATGGATTTCAGAGCCTGGCAGAAGTTTTACTTGGTAGCATTTCAAACGTAGAACATGACCTGCAATCTGGTTTCCACTTGCCTACGTATTTTCTTCATCATAAAGCTGGTTAATATAGTATCTTGGAGAAGCACAACTTGCAAACTCTCATTTTATTACGCCCCTGGCTGTTGCCTAGCCAGGTGCATGGGCTGAGGCGCGTTAGACATGTGGTATTGCTACAGGATGCAGAGCCTGAGCTCGATCCCGCAAGCTGCAGGAAGATCCAGGACATTCACCCTCAGCAGCCACTAACGTATTTTCCCCAGGTCTTCGTACAGGCCTCCTAGCTCTTTCAAGTAATCTCACGGTTGGAAAATGCCACCTTCAACACGAGGAACTCACCCCTACCAATTCCCAGACGTGAGTCAGCAGGACAGCTTACTGTTTGGGAGTTCTATTTGGTTTTGGTTTGTTGATCTTTTTAATAAGAAGGAAAAAGAACCGATTTGGGGATTCCCCTTAGATTTGCTCTAGTTTACACTCAAATACAACCAAGCAATTGAAAAAATAAAAACAAAACTGAACTGTCTAGGCAGCCACCGACACGTATGAGCCACCACTACAGACACGCAACACTTCGTCTCTTTGAGCCTGCGCGTGGATGACGCCGTCACCTGCCTTTCTCTCACCTCTTCCACCCAGACCCCCGAACCGCAAATAAAGGCGGCACCGAAACACGGACGGCACAGCACTCACGCTTACCCTTTCTGGCTTCCTAACCAAACCACGGCCGGTGATCCAACCCAAACGACGCTGTGAACCTACGTGGCCAAACCTGCTATTCTCCCGTGAAGCACAAAGCTGGAGAGCTCGTGGCACGGGGAGGCACAGCACTGACATGGACCCTCTACCCCAGACTTCATCCCCGCAACCCAAAGGAATTGCTAAAACTTTTTTTTTTTTTTTTTTTTTTTGCTTAGATAACTTTTAAAAAGCGGTCACCCTGCTCTGTTTCACACGGTGTAGGAAGCTTAAGAATATTACGCAAAGGAAAAGGGCGAACAAGGGAAACAGGCCGGTGACTGTAGCTAGTAATTAACACTCGTGGTGAACGAACTTGGATGGAGATTTCTAAAATGCTCAAAATAAACCTAGAAAAAACCCAAGCCAACCTTCTCAGCCCCATTTAATTCACACTGCATATACAGCTAGTAAAGACAGCTTAAAGTTGCACTTCAATTACTTTTCAAGTCGATTCTGAAGAGTTGCACAAAACTGACATCCTGCCTGAAGTAGGAAAACTGAAAAATAACTGTTTCCTCGCCCCCCCCCCGAAGTGAACAGTCGTTCAGTTATTTGTGTACAATTTGTTACTCCGGATTTTAAAACATCATCTTGTAGTTTGGCACTAGGCTTTACCACGATCCAGAGGCAAATTTGGGCAACGCTGTAATTACGAATTGGAGGAGCAGTTGAGGAAGTTTCACCCCTCGGGCCGGCGCAAGGAGAGCGCATGCCCCCGCCCCTCACTTCTGGGCGAGAGGAGCCCTCGGCGGTACACGGCCGAAGCAGCGCCTGGCCGCAGACCTGACGTTAACGCCGATTTTACCTGGTTTAGCTATGAACAGTGCTGCCCGGCACTTCGTTCGCCAAGCGATCAGGGCGAACTCTCAGAGTACAAACCTCCAGGGAACGGGAGGTCATCAGATCCCCAGAAAGCAAGCGTTTCACTCGCTTTCCTCACCAGCTCCCTGCATAAAAACCTGGCGGAGACTGAAGAGGTAAGCGAGGAGCTCCAGCGAGTCACCAAGGCGGCTGCTGTCAAGGATTTTAGCGGCGCTTGGAGCTCGTTGCTCGGTGGAGGAAGAGCTTCCCTGGGTTATTTACTCGGAGCGATACCTATGCTCTCTTGGAAGCTTTGCTTTCAGCTCTCCCCAGCCCACACCGTTAACTGTCGCACACGCTCGTAAACAGGAGCCTGCGCCGGTTCCCTCGGAGTGGTTTGAGCAAACTAACATCATAACAAGAGTGTTTATGGAAAAATGCTTAAGCACTGAAGCAGAAAGGGCTTAGCACTGATCAGACCTCTCTTCCACCTTTATTCTTCGCTATCCACATTGAAATGCAAATATCAGCGCAGGGTTTCCACCAGCGTGCCACTCACAAATTGAAAAGCAGTTTTTATCTATGCAAATGTAAGCATGGT
>NW_010534487.1:8097-13133 GCF_000687285.1 Phaethon lepturus | reverse complement strand
AATAAAAAAAGCCCAGCCTAAACTAAAAAAAGTTCATAAAAAAGTTCATGTCCTGTCATCCTCCATCTAGGAGAGCCACGAGGAGCAGTGGGATATAAAAAGACAAGTTCTCTAACTGGCAGCTCTCCACGAGCCTTTACAATTAACAAGCTAGCTCATTGTCTGGGTTGTTATCTAAATTACAGTCTAGGCATTTTCTGCTAACATATTTTCTGACTTTTTAAACACTATACTGTACAGTACCTAGTACAAAGGCGTCTTTCTCTAATTCTATTTAATTCTCTATTTTCCTGTTTTAAAAATTAACTACTGTAACCATAGCCTTGAGCAAAGAGAGGAAGGGGTGGGGGGAGAAAAGGAGAGCGTACTTTTAGCAAGGAGGGAAAGGAGCTGAAGTTCAGGTGCTGGGGTTTTCTTTGAGGCAGAGGCAATAAATACTCGCTACTTTCAAAAAAGACTTGAAATCAAATGAAAACAGATCTGAATCCTTAAGTTTCATTAAAATTGAAGATTCACATGTTTCCATTTTTGGTCCCCATCATTTTTGTTGTATCAGCATTCATCAACAGCATGGCAGCTGACATGGGGAACAGGATCAGTCCTTTCGTATGAAGTTTCTGAACCATAGTATATACCTTCACTTTTTCTTTTCTTCTTTTTTGTGTTTTTATATATAGTCCCTTCAGAGAAAAAAATAAAAATTAAAAACTAAAAAGGGATCATACAGTAGGGGATCCAAAATAATGAATGTTAAGTGTCATTACAAAAATATATTCCATTATATCTATTTTAAATATGGCAAATAAAGGATAAAATACACAAAACATGGGAAAAGTATAATACACATTTCACTAAAACACAGAAATAGGCATCTTTGGATCAGCCCCCAATAATGAGCACTTCTGCTGTTTTTATTTAACTGCTTTTGTTTCATGAGATTCCCCTCCCACGTAATTGTTTGTATGTGTAACTTGTATGTATAAGGCAGGTATGCTTTTCAGCAGTTATTTTTTAATTTCAGATATTGGTACTGCTTATAAAACATTTTAACCACAATTATACAGACCCCATCATACTCTTCTTTCAGCCAAGAGAAAAAGGGAATAGGTAGAAAAGGCACCTGCTTCATCCTTTGTCTGTTCATTTTGCATTTGTGGAGTCACTAATGTTTCACTCCAAGTTAAAAAACATTGTTCTCTTCCATTCCCGAAACCAGAAAAGCAGCGAGGCTTTTTTCGCCATGTATGTCATCAACAGGAATATTACTTCTGTGACTGAAGGCAAGCTAGGGAAAAAGAGTTTGCCTTAACTTTTCATGGTAAATTTATAAGACAGCCCATCAATAAATCTATTTCTTAAAACAAACAACAAAAATTACAAACCAACGAGCAAGTATAAAGAAGATTCCCATTGTATCATTTAAGTTTCACTTTCAGCACAGAGTTTTACTGGTGCCACTTCTCAAATCTGGCTGTCATTCTTTAAACTGCAGAGAAACAGAAGTAAAAGCTTTCTTTGACCCAGAAAGATTACAGATATGGGAAACTTCTCAAAATTTACTTCATCCTTTTACTTAATGGTTGTCCTGACACACTAAATCATTACGCTATTGGAAAACATGTTGACTTCTGAAAACCTCCTTTAGAAGATTCCTACCAGCAAGATGGTGTGTGCCAAGAAACCTGTTTTCCCTTAAAACATATACTTCTTTCAATTCGATATACCAGTAAAGAACATGGATTTGCTTTTGCTGAGTTCTTTACAGTTCATATGGGATGTGGTGCTATGCTGTGATGACAGTCTTCCCTGTACAGGTGCAGACATGCTTAATTTGATGTGATTATGCATTAGGACATTTTTCTGATGCAAAAGCTGTCGTTTTAGACTACACTGAGACGTCGGTAATTTCAGATATGAAGTTAAGACAAACCCAGAAACCCTTTCGCTACTGTATGTATTCTGGTGGTTCTTACTATTTTTGAGAATTCTTTCACCCTCACTTTTCCCAAGCAGCATTTATTGCTACGACACGTCACCATCCCTCCGGTTACGACTCTCCACAGCCAGACAGCTTAGGTGCCTCACAGCAAACTGAGCAGCAGCAGCAGGGTGACACCAGCGAGGTATAAACTGCAGCAACTTTTACTCTGCTCCATCTGGCACCTGGAACCAAACCAGTCCTCCGATAGAAAGCTGTCATACTGTCAAGCTAATTCTGACCCATCCTTTCAGCTCAACACCAGCAATAGCACAGAGCCACTTTGGGATCAATAAAACTTAAGAAGTCGTTTGCTCTGATTTGTAATCCAAACAAGTACATGGGAGACAAAGAATTGGAGAATTGAGCCCAGATTCTTTACTTTTTATTTTATACTTCCAGCAATTTGCCTCAGCCATGCATTTACCAATTAGTCTAAAAAATACCCATATTTTGAAGGTTAAACGCATATAAATTGTAAACAGAGCGCAGCGTATACTAACACAGTTTTGGACATAAAGGATTAATATTTATTCAAAGTGTAAGGCTTTTATGTGAGAAAATAATAATACCTTTTCTTAGCTGAAACATTTTTAAAGGTTCATCTTCTCTGAGAAAAGCAGTAAAATGCAGTGTGATAGAAAAAAATCCGGCACATATCTTTTTATATGTGAATGTGGACATGGTATTTTCAACATTTCAATTCAAAGACCAGCAATAAAAAAAAATCTCTCATATCCTTAGGATGCCAAATAATCATTTCATCCATGTCTCAGTATTGACTCACAAAGACATGAGTTGCCTTTGCTGTGTAGTTTTCATACACAAACAAACTGAGGATAACTCATTGTTACGGAAGTCAGTGGATTGTCAGCTCCTTTACAAAAAAAGAGAGAGCCAGCTAGATGCAGCTGGCTCAGAACTCTGGAAAAAATATTAAAGATGACAGAAAGAGCATGATGTTTTGGCTCTTCTGCATCCATTATGATATTGAGCAATGTGCTGCAAAGAGCTATTGCAGTAAAGTGCTGCAAGACCACCGCCTTGCTGAATAAAGGTCATGCAAGGACTCCATTGAATACTCTACGCTGTATGGCTATGTCTGCATCTTCTGAGTTATTTCTGTATGCATGTTTCCGCCATGAGTTTTGGCTTCTTCACATACCAACAGAAATGCTGTGGTGGTGGTGAAGATCTTCCAATTCCAAACATCACCAAAAATCTAAATTATTTTTTTTCATCTTTACCATCAAAACCATATTAGCTGTTCTGCCCAAAATACACAGAAGAGACTGTCCACGATTCCTGCTACAGAGTGGAGAGACAGAGATGTCGTTCTTGCCCAAGGAGAGACAAGGGGATACCGCTGAGACCGTATGTTGGTTATCAGAGGTGTCCCTACCTACCCATCCCCACCGCAGCTGGTGGCGATGGCCAGCCATACAGACAGCAGCGTGCTGGGACACCCCTGGGACACCCACCCTGCCCACCGGGCCAGTCCTAACATCCTGCCCCATTCACCTGCTGCTGCCCAGTACCCAGCACCCATCACTGGCCAGGGACCCAGGGAGGTTTACTTGGCCTGAAGGAGCTTCTTGGTTCCCCAACCTTCCCCTTTTCTTTCCATTATGCTATGTTATTATTATATATAATTATAGCACATTATATAAGAATATAATACATACATTATATAGGTACAGACATATAGATTTCTGCCTACATGATGTATACAACATAGATATATATACACACACAGAGTAGAGAACACACATCAGCAAAAAGCCTCTTTATATTACAAACAGGGATTGCAAATGTGACAAACAGTCACATTAATAGCTGACATGGTAAAACAATTTTGCAATCTGTACTGCCTTCCATATTTTATATTTTCAGAAGGGGAAAGCAAAGAAAAGACTGGAATTTCTCCTGCTGGTTACTCAGACCATAGAGCCAACGTAATTCTGTTGTCTTCATTACATTATTTTCCCCCCAGAAACAGTAATACTACAAAAAGATTAAATAATACTTTTTTAAAAAATCAAGCAGTTCTTTAAATTTCATTTCAATACCAGCTTGCTCTTCCAAAGGCCTCTCAGATGTACAGGAAATGGCCTAATGATGTGCCTTTATTAAAGGGAAGTGCTGAGGTATCTCTGTACGTTGCTCCCACCCCCCAGAAGTTTGCACAGACACCGCTCAGAGAATGTGTATCTGCCAGCGCAAATGTCTTCACCAGAGCCTCCTTTTATCACAGAAGCTGCAACAAAAACAGCACTTGAAGGACGACATCATCTCTACTCACAGTACCTCCTGAACTGTAAACACCGTTTAAAAACTGCACGTCGCGGAGCGCCGGCATGTTATCTAACCCTCTAGAAACTCCATCCTACTGCAAACACGGGGAGCGGCACCGCCAGCCAGCACCACGTGTGGCCGCTGACCGACCCGCTCCCTCTCCGCAAGCGCAGGCCGCGGCTCAGCCCTCGCCGCCCGTCACAGAAACGCTCCCGCGGCTCTCGCAGCCGGAAGGATCGGGGCCTCACCTGGGAAGCCCTAGTGCTCTGCCTGTCGCCCTCCCGACGTCCTCAGAGTTAAGAGCCGGTGCAACTACGCGTTATATAGCGTTATACATCCTGCTGTCTAGAGCCCAAAGAGCTATGTTCCCTCCCCCTCGCCTGCGCCCCTCCAGTACTACAGCTGGAAAATATAGTAAAATATTTTTTAATAGAGTTTTTGGGGCTGCGTCCTTGCTCTCGCTGGTGGCCTGTTTGGAACGGTACTCACCTGAGCAAGTGCTGCTGCCGCAACACTCCGTTCGTTAGCACAGCAGCCGAGCAAGCCAAGCGACTTCGCGGCTGCCTTGGCGGGCAGCACTGCGACAGATCAGGCTTTGACAGCCAGACCTGTCAACACAAGGACAGGTTTCTTTCTTTTCCTTTTTTTTTTTAAATCTTCGTTTACTCAGAACAAGGTAATTTGAGCTAACTAGAAAGCCATTCTTTCCTTGCCCGCCGCCCCCCCCCCCAACCGGGCTGAACACTCCTGAAAACCCAACGGC
>NW_010534487.1:0-8061 GCF_000687285.1 Phaethon lepturus | reverse complement strand
GGAGCGGCTGGGACAGGAGCAGCCCCTCACACGTCCTCCTTCCAGCCGCCGGTACAGAGCCAGAACCCACTCGCAGCACCGACACAGCTGCTCACTGCAGGGATGCTGTCCTAACCTGCCACGGGATGTGGCTACTCCACAATAAAAATCGACACTGGATGTCAGGTGAATAATTCTGGGCAAGACAAGAGTACAACCAAAGGGTGTGGGTTTTACTACCTGCCCCAAATCTTTGCAGATCAAACGGCCTGAACAAACTCTCCCTTTGGTAAATTCTACCGGTGTGAAAAGCTGTTACTTTACAAAGCGTCGTCAGAGCTGCTTTCTTCCTCCCCCCATGCTTTCCATCTAGCTTACATTCGGTCGTAGGTTCACTGAGGACCATATCACATTTTCTAAAAGCTGTTACCCATTCCTGCCTCTGTTAGTCTCTGTCCCCACACTCTGCATCTCATTTGAAGTGCTGAACCAGAGAGCATTTAAGTTGTAACCTGCATTGACTTTTAAAATCTGCCCATAGAGAAAGAGGAATCCTCCTCTACAGATCAATTTACAAGACTGGCATGGCAGTAAGGTCACAGACACAGGAACAACCTTCTGCCACGCTGTTACCCTGTGGGACCTGATCCGGCTCTCCTGGTGAAATCAGCTTTGTCATTGGGAACACATGGTATCCTGGTTGGGGTTATCTGAGACTAAAGATGCTACATTTCAAAACCAAACACAGGAGCACACTCAAAGGTTTATCATTTACTACTTTTATTTCTTACACAACACCAGTTTTAAAAAAATAAATGTATCTTTGTTAAGGGACAGCCACACTGTAGATGATTTTCATTTGTCCTCAGCCAAACACAGCACTAATCAGCTTCCTCCAACAGCTCTCTTGCATCACAGATCACATACTCAGCAAGTACAACTTCAATACCAAATCATTCTTCATGAAACTTCTTCAACATCCTCTATAAACTTTACAAGATCTCAGAGACACAAGTGAACTGAGGTACATTTTCCCATACAGGTATGGAAACTAGAGCAGAAGATAATGTATTCCTTTGCCCAAAATCATACATTGTAAGAGAATTCTTGTATTGTCCCCAGATTCATTACTTGCTCCAGTACAGGATAATTTTTTACAGGATTATCATACATTGGTCCAGCAAAGGGATATGAAAATTTGTTTGCTTCAGGCCAAACATGACTTCCAAACACCACTGGAAACCACACACTAAGCTAGACCTCATCGGTACTCACATGGAGATACAAGTCATGTAGCATTAGACCGTACAAAATGAAATCACAGACCACATCCAACATGCAGATTGTGTCCTAGCAGGCCAGATGTCGCATGCATGATTAACCACCAGCCTTCTAGGGGAATGCGATGAGCATACTTGTGTATGTCCTCTACTCAGGCTGCCCCTGAAAACCTATTTTTTTATCTTGTGAAACAGAGTTACATTGCATTTCAAATGGATCACAGGCAAAGTTTGACTCCCATTGACATGACTTATGGGTAGACTGATCTACAGCAAGGAAAGGCAGTCCCAGCTCACAGAGCAGAAGCTACTCTGCAAGTCCCCACTTTGGAGCTTTGTTGGGAGCTATGCATAGTTGTGCATCCAACATGCACTCATATAATCAGTCAAACCACATCATGGCCTTCAACTTAGCAAGGATTAATCATAAAAACAAGCACTGAGGACGCCTGTCCAAAGGTACTGCTGCATTAACTACCTAGAGAGACGCCTTGCCACTGATTCTCATGGCAGTGGTGGGGTTTGGGACCTAGTAATGAAACTAGGAGTCAAGGGAACACAAGGGGTAAGCGTAACCAGAAACGAGGAGAAAAGAAAACAAAGGGGAAAAGTTTAGCCACAAAAAATCCTGTCTGAGGGATCCAGTAGCATGAAGCAAACTGGAGAAGGAGAAGTGAGTAAATCTCTACTGGTCTTTGCCCTTGAGACTCAAACTGTTAAGAATTCACAAGGTGCTAACCTAACATGTAGGTTTTTGGACATGCCTTTTGATTTTACTCTTTTTGTATTAAAAAAAGTATTTAGACAGCACAATGTTTAAAAACAGAACATAGATTTCTTTAAAAGGTTTCTATGACATAGGGTGTGAGTAAAGGCCTTACAAATCATGCTTGCCTGAGAACTAATGAAGACCTTAGAGAAAGCTAATTCACATTTTGTAAGAGTCTGAAGACAGTGCATCCGTGTTTATCTTATTAGCATCAAGCAGCTGATACTACCATGAATGCTGCAGTGCAAAAGTATCATGAATCTGTACCATTCAGAAGGGTTTATACTGTATAGCTGAGGACTTAATAGATCATCAGAGGGAGGAGGAGATTTTTCTGCTTCCTAATTAGCTGTCAAGTGACACACTGCTCCTTATGGTCCGCAACAGCGTTTTGGGAAACGGCTCCTGGGTATGTTAGGTCACATAACCCATAAAAAGCTAAAAGCACAGTTACCGCCACTGGATGAAGCTGCTTTGGTTTTCACCAGAACCACTTACTCTGTTCTTGTTTGCCAGCTACCTCAATTTCCTCCTGAACAAATGCATTGTCCAGTGTAGAGTAACTGTTTGTCCAACAGTTCTCCACCATCACTTTGCGGTCACTTGACGTTCCACTGAATTCACTTAAATTTTAAAGCTCGTCAGCAACCCAGCATAATTTTTTTTTTTCAGCACATACTTCAAATGTTAGGCTGGACATCCAAGAAAACACCACATGCACAGAATAGAAGACATTAAATTTTGCATCCTTGAGGACAAAAAAGCAAAAGTACTTTTTAACTGTGTTGCTACCTCCCCTCCTCCCAGACATCAGGTAAATACCTGTAACGTTTTTGGTTGCTTTACTAAATTTCTAAACTATTGTTTGAGTCCAATGCTTCAACTTCCTTAAAAAGTGTTAAGCCAGTTCTTTTTGCATTTGGGCTGAAGTTTTCAAGCTAGCTAGCTGCACCCATAGGTCGCTCAAAAATAAGCCTCCGTTTAGAAGCTTTCTGCATTACACAGTAAAGGAATACCTCAGACTGCTTACTCACACAAGGAATCACAGCTCACACGACTGCAGCTCAGATGCTCACCAGTAGTTGAGCGGAATCATGAACCCTTTTAGCTCATCAGCCCCTCGCATTTTGTGATCATTTATATTTCTGGATGAGTTTTGATTAGAGCTCAGTAAATGTTAGACAAAAAATAATTAACCATAAGTGCATTCATTACAAGCAGGCACCCATAAACTGCAATATGAACATCAACCATGCTTCCCTAAGTGACAAGGAGTCCCTCAAGGCTCAATTACTTGCCACTTTTTGCTCCATTTCCGATGTTAGCAGTCCTACTCTTTCTAAATGGGTAATAACTACCGATAACCATTTACATGCAGCAATTAAGAGTTTTAAACTGATACCAATGACTCCTCTCAAAACTGGGACCAAGCTTTACTTATTTTTCCCAACTTCATAGATAATTATCTCAGCATGTTCCATTTCCCACATAATTTACTTTAGTAAATCACTATTAGTCACAACATACACACGGCTAGAAGTTTACCGAAAATGTCTAGCCTGTAGCAAGGATCCCGCCCGAAGCCGAGAGGAATATTGTTGGTACATCAGATAATTTCTTCTCCACAGCCTAGATCCAGAAACAGTGATTAAGGAGGGATGAGACCGTGCTAGTTCAGAATATCTGCTTATACCTAAGTGCAATGCACAAAACAAGATGAAAGATCTCTCAGAGCCCCATCTTGTCTAAAAACAACTCCTACCCCTTTTCAATAACAGAGCTTAGTCTGCCAAATATACATCCAGCAGATACTGGAAGAAATCAGTATCACAATGATTTATCATGTATTAATTAATTGTCTACTGCACATCCACATGACCACACTTCTGTGGCTTCCCTGCATCTAGATTTACCTGTTAACTGCACAAACCCATCCAGACAGGGAACAACAACAAAAATCCCCTAAACAAACACAGCTTGTCCCAGCAGTCTCAGAAACTGATAAACCAAATCAGAGCCTGATAACACACTCTGGATGTTGACAAAATATCCAAATGTCTGACAACCTGCAAACGGGAAAACTTCACGAAAACTTCCAGCAGAGGCATCTGAGCTGATCACAACAGCAAAGCTGTCAGTTCATACCGCAGCAAGTGGGAGCAGAAGCAGCAAAGCTCTCAGCACCACAGGCCAGCAGAATCACCCTGAGCGATAAAATACAAAATCAGATGTTTCTAAGTCTTCATCAATGCCCTTTAAAAATATTTTCTGCAGTACCTAGGATATTTCTTTTCTTTTCCTCCTTCCCTTTTACTGTGAACCGCATGGTACTTTGCATTCCACATTATTAATCTGCTAACGATAGTTTTACTCATAATTCCCATTAACCAGTGCCATCTATATACCAAAACAGACATTTCCATGGACTCATAAAAAGGGTAGCGGGTGAGTACTGCAGAGGGTATTTTGAAGATAGAGCAAAGTTTGCCTGTGCTATCAGTGAAGGATGTACCCTACCTGCATTCCTTTTATTTAGGATTCATTCTGGAAGGGAAACCTTATTCAAGCTTTTTCAACCTTTTTTTTTTTTTTTAAACCCTTTTGTACCACCTGCATCTCTGCCCCAAGGTTACACAGCTTGTGGCAAAGCGTTAAGTATAAAAATAGAACAAGAAAAGTCTTTACAGTTGTTACCCTGAAACCTAGTTAAAAACTAAGAAAAATAAGAAGAATCTTTTTTTTTTTAAATCATACGTTCAACTCAGATTTTTAGTTTAAAAACAAACAACATACAAATCAAGTTCTCCATCTGAAAAAAAAAAGAACACAAACAAACAAAAAAAATCACAATATAAAACAATAGGGAGGTTGGACACAGTGCTTGCCTGGTGGGGTTTTTTTGGTGGGTTTTTGTCTATGGTATTTATGTACTCTAGTTAGAGAGGAAAAAAGAGAAGAGAGAATAATACTTTCATCTTTCTTCAGAGACGCATGGAGATGTGCTTGAATAGGGCTAAGGGAAAAGAGGAATAAAAGTGATGTCTGTTTTACAGAACAAACTTTCAAATGCACACTACTTTAAAATTAAATATCTAAAAGTAGCATCTGCTAGTAGTCGACAAAAAACACAGATCCAGCCAACAGGACTGCTGTTATTGCCATGATCTCTGATGCTGAGCTCATGCAGACACCAACTTGAAAACAATGAAAATTAAAACTCGTAAGCAGCAGCAGTCAAACCACTCAAGAACGTTGATACCTCTCTCGCAGAGTGCCATCGGCTCCTGACAGCCGGATTCAGACAGGCAAGGTAAAACATTTCAATCTGTGCATTCCTCTGGTCTGTCTGCAGTGCAACGTACGGCTTCAAACAGCCCTCAGTAAACAGTCTTCTCATCACTCCAGCCTGGGCTGAATTTTAATCAAGGTCCTTTAAATGCCATTGAACAAATCCATACGCTATGGATTGCTTCTTGTATGCCTCTGGCCAACCACAATTTGGAGGGTCATTTATTATTTTTAGAAAACCAAAACAATCCAAACTAACACTACAAATTACAGCAGATCTCGAAGCAGGGTGCAGTCATTTCTGGCCATTTCGTATCGTGTGTAAACGAAGCTTTTAATTATTCCTTTAACATGACATAGCGGATGCATCCATCTGTTAGTCACATGAGAGGAGGAGCTAGATTTATCTCATGATCAAACAGCAGGTAAGTTCTCAGGCCACGCACATGTTAAACTCTGATTCTAAAGAATTCATGTATTGTGCAAAAAGGCAACCAAAGGACAGAAATATGGGAAGAGCTCTCAGCTGTAATAGCAGCAATAAAGAGTCCACAATTCAAAAGGGATGCTACATACAAAAAAACACTAAGCCTGCTGGTAAACCATTTTTGGCAAATCCATCCAAGGTTAGACTCCGAGTATCAATTATCAAACCAGGAGTATGTCCCCAGCAGATCTACAGGCTCAGCAAAAATTCATTAAAAAAGTATGTGTGCGCGGGGTGGGGGGGACGTGGTCATCATTTGACTGCTCTGTTCTGCAAAGAACTGTATTAGGGAGGTATAAGCCAGCAGACTGCTGACTGCTACAGTTCTTTCTATCTCCCATAGATAAGTCAATTAATCAAACTTTTCCTACTACCTGTCAAAAGCCTGCTTCTCTCCTCCTGTTGAAATACAGAAAGAATGCAGGGGCTCTTCCTCCGCCTGCAGGTCCTCTCTTACCTAAGGAGTGGTTCCCTTCATTCGGGGAAAACAGCATTTCATGCTGTTAAACAGCTTTACAAAACAATCTCCTCCTCTTCTCTGTCTTCTCACAAACAGAGCGGCTGGCAGGCAGGGAGAGAAGACTTTCACCTGAAGAGGGGAGTGGGGCTTAGCACAGCGTCCGAGTGCAGCCCGCAAAGCCACCGCGGCGTTTCTGACACCTTCCTCCTGTGAACTGCTGCCCGCCGGCCTGGGCCAAGCATCAACGTGGGCCACCCTGCGGTTTTTCTAATTAGTTGTGGAATGGCGTTTTGAAGCCATGGGAGGCCACGCTGGGCAGACACTCATTTTGAGGCTTCAGCATGTTGCTTCACAGAAGAACATTCCCTTTGGGTTTTGAATTCCTCCCAGACAGAAATCGAGATCAAGTCTTCAGCGTGCTTCCCCTGACTTCCACCCCCGACTCCAACATGGCAGCCAAAGCAACGTCCTCTAGGGAGCAAAGCAAAGGAGCGCAAATCAGAAAAGCTGTGTGTCTTAAGCCCTGATTCTCCTCTGGCATAGAGGGTGTAAAAGAGAGAACGAATATGACCTAGAATTTCCATTTCCCTTTCTGCAAAATAGATAATGCCAACAGGGCACTGCACTCTGACATCCAAAAAACAAGGGAACCACATGCAAGACACAAATTCTGTGAAAATCAGCAATGCAAACAATATGCAGCATTCATTCCTGTTGCAACTTTGCCCAGGTTGATGGAGCTTGAAGGCATGGGCATCGTCCCTTGACTTTGCAGTTGTCCATTAGAGTTTGCATTTCAGACTGGAAGGGCATTCTCAGGGCTAGCAATCTCTGTAGTTCTGCAGGCCCAGATGAGGATAACCAAAGCAGATCAAAGCTTTCAAGAAGCGCATGTCTGGGAAAAATGTTCTACCTGTCTCTTCATGTCAGAAGACCACGATACAATCAAAAAAGCAATGCAAGATGGGATGCTGGTTTTCTTCTGCCTTTACAATTACAAGCATTCACATCCATTATGGGAAACTTTTGTGTATATTCTTAACTGAAGACTCAAGAAGTATTCTTTCAGAAATACGTCAAGTCCTCTCCCCAGAAGGAAAGAAGCAGGAGGAAGGAAGAAAGTGGTAGAATTTTCCCCTCACACTTTGAAAAGCCAGAGGAACTGGATTTGTACACATCTGGAACTCAGAAGTCTGCTGAAAGTGGGTTATGCCTTTTTGTTCAGTTGCTGATGTTGCAATTAGTCAACGTGCAAGTAGCCCTTATTGTTCTTAAAAGGTATCTTAAAAGAGGGATGTTTCCCAAAGACTTTGGGGAAGAAGAATGGAGTTCTACTGAGGCTGGTTTTCATACAAACTTGAGGAAAGTGTGAAAAAGACTACATATATAATCACAGAATCATTAAGGTTGGAAAGGACCTTTAAGATCATCAAGTCCAACCATTAACCCAATGCCACCGTGTCCCCTAAACCATGTCCTGAAGCACCACATCCACACATTTTTTGAACACTTCCAGAGATGGTGACTCCACCACCTCCCTGGGCAGCTTGTTCCAATGCCTGACCACTCTCTCAGTGAAGAAATTTTTCCTAATATCCAATCTAAACCTCCCCTGGCACAACTTGAGACCATTTCCTCTCATCCTATCACTAGTTACTTGGGAGAAGAGACCAACACCCACCTCACCACAACCCCCTTTCAGGTAGTTGTAGAGAGCAATAAGGTCTCCCCTCAGCCTTCTCTTCTCCAGACTGAGCAATCCCAGTCGCCTCAGCCGCTCCTCATAAGACTTGTGCTC
>NW_010534486.1:0-1060 GCF_000687285.1 Phaethon lepturus | reverse complement strand
GGAAAAGGGCTCAAACCGCAGCCACGCGTGTGAGATAGGCATGGCTCCGGGTCTGACTTTTACTCAAAAGCCAGCCAGGGATGAGTAAAGGTTTTGTGGGCAGGAGTCGCAGCTCACTCGCTGGCGTAATGCACGCTCCTCGGCAGAAATACCTTCTGAAGCCGCTGCTGTTTGTCCTCCGCTCCGGCGGCTGTGCAACAGCAACCAGTTCTGCACCGCAGCCACGCGTGTGAGATAGGCATGGCTCCGGGTCTGACTTTTACTCAAAAGCCAGCCAGGGATGAGTAAAGGTTTTGTGGGCAGGAGTCGCAGCTCACTCGCTGGCGTAATGCACGCTCCTCGGCAGAAATACCTTCTGAAGCCGCTGCTGTTTGTCCTCCGCTCCGGCGGCTGTGCAACAGCAACCAGTTCTGCTGGTTACCGGGCACCCGTGGTAAAAGTTTTGTTAGCTTCTGTGATGGACCTAAACAAAATAAAGCTTGGACTTTAGACTTCTAAGGAAATAAGTAGCTAATACTCCACCCAAGCGTAAGAAAGGGCCTGTGTTTCCTGCTAAGGAGTAATAAGAGCAATTTAACCTACGGTGTACTTGCGTGTTAATCCGAGATGTTTGTACACTGGAGATGGAAACGCGTTAGCATCCGGCATCGCTGGCGTACCGGTGAAGAAAACACTGGCCGTGTTTCCTAGTACGGTGGCGGGGTTTGTCCTTAGCAGCGTTGTAATCCTGCTGATCTGACAACCGAAGGGTTACGCTTGCTGCAGGACGAGGCACGCGAAATATCAGACGTGCCGAGATAGCATACAAATGCCAACGTAAATGATACCGCCTGGGTATTTACAGACACCCCATTCACACGTAGACAGGAGAAGTTCTTTTCCTAGGAAGGCTTCCCGGCACCTGCGCGGTGGTGCGGGACGCGCTGCAGCTCTGGCTCTCTTGCTGATGCCGTACGCTTTCTAACAACGGGCGCCAAGGGTACCCCGGGACGTTTCGGGGCGCGGGCGCGCGCTGCTCGCCGCGAGAACTTGCATCCCGTCGCCGTGACTGCTCAGACTC
>NW_010534485.1:0-1376 GCF_000687285.1 Phaethon lepturus | reverse complement strand
TGCACCCCCAGCCTGCTCGCTGCAGGCCAGCACGAGAAGCTGGACTGTCCTTGACTGCTCAGCAACAGCTCAAAATATCAGCACCTTATCAACATTTTCTCATCCCAAATACAAAACATAGCCTCACGCTAGCTTCTGTGAAGGAAATTAACTCAACCCTGGCTGAAACCAGGACAGTATGATTCTAAAATATGAAAACAATACAATTTAACTATGAGACCATTACCAAGTAATCTAGGAATCCTTTACAGAGGAAATACACATTACATACTAGGAAATAGAGGTACAAGCTATGGAAGTGGCTTGCTGAAGGCAACCCAGAAGGCCAGTAGAAGAGGTAAGAGCCAAATCTCTGGAATCCTAGTCTGCTACTCCATCTATACAGCAAATTCTTTCTTCCCATGTAGTGTCCACTTACCTTGGATTGTAAAACAGCTGACAAAATAAGATTTTTCTCATCTGTTTTTTTTTTCATTTGCTATTTTGCTCATCTGATGTAGTTTAAAATTTTAAGAAATAAACGATTGAATTTGCTTCTCTATTTCTTAATTACATCTTGCCTTTCTTTTTAGATTACTACCAGCTTTGTAGCTCTGTAGCTTTGTACATGATAGGCTTTCTTTAAAACATGGAATAAAATTTCTATCTGTTATTGATAAAGATTCTTTTCTTTTCACAAACATTAGAGCCAGGAATAACTATTATGGCTATCAGATCCAACTTGCTTTCTAATATATGCTACAGAAAGCTCCTCTTTCCCATATCTGTCTTCCACACAAATCCTGCAGCTAGTACAATAACTTGTGGTTAAAAGTAACTTTCCAGAAGCCTCCAACAGTGGATGCTAGTCAGCAGTATGAGGGGTGTCGTGGTTTAACCCCAGACAGCAACTAAGCACCACGCAGCCGCTTGCTCACTCCCCCACAATGGGCTGGGGGAGAGAATCAGAAGAGTAAAAGTGAGAAAACTCATGGTCTGAGATAAAGATAGTTTAATAGGTAAAGCAAAAGCCATGCACACAAGCAAAGCAAAACAAGGAATTCATTCACCACTCCCCATGGGCAGGCAGGTGTTCAGCCATCTCCAGGGAAGCAGGGCTCCATCACGTGTAAAGATTACTTGGGAAGACAAACGCTATAACTCTCAATGTCCCCTCACCCCTTCCTTGTGAATCAGATCTTACAGTGCCAAGGTTTTCATATGCCATTTCCTTTAGAAAAACATACTTCCTTCATTTTCAGGGGGGGAAAAAAAGAAAGAAAAGAAAGGGACATATCTAGGCTTATGGGTTGTTCTAGAAGTTTGAGATGTTAGGTTTGTTTTTTATTTTCTTCCCAGTTTAGAAAAACCCCGTTTTTCTAAATCATGCCCTAAGT
>NW_010534484.1:0-5520 GCF_000687285.1 Phaethon lepturus | reverse complement strand
GCCCGCGCCCACTCTGCCTTGTTGCTCTCCCCTCAGCCTCGGAGATGTCCAAGGACCTGGTGCCCGGGCCGTACCCCCGGACACCGGAGGAGCGAGCAGCTGCTGCAAAGAAGTACAACATGCGGGTGGAAGACTACGAGCCCTACCCCGATGACGGCTTTGGGTGAGCTGAGGCGGTCCCGTGCCCCTGCAGCCAGGGAGCAGGCCAAGCTAGCATCTCCTGGCCTTGTGGCCAGATGCTGCTCTTTTAATGCAAGGCTAAGAGTGATGAACTGAAAGCCATCTCTGAAATAAGGATTTCAGGAGGTGTTTAAATGTTGGGGAATACTTTGGCATGTGCAAAATGCTAGACAGCTAGGGTTCTGTATTTCAGTTAAGCTTTCATTTTGTTCTAGCTAGTATAGCCGAAAAAGGCCACTCTGAGGAACGCTATTTGTTACAATGACTGGTATCAAAGTAATGATTGTTGTACTAGTTGTGTGTGTTTAAAAAATGCATATATATAGGAGCTATAAAAATAAAATAATGTTTAAGTCCTCCTTTTCATTAGGCCTGCTGTATAGTGTCTCCTGCAAAATGTATCTAAATTAATACAGATTTCTTGTATGTTTCGTTTTTTTGTCTGTTTCTTGCAGATACGGTGACTATCCCAAGCTCCCTAATAAGTCTCTTCATGAGAGAGATCCCTGGTACCAGTGGGACCAGCCAGACATGAGGCATAACTGGGGAGAGCCGGTAGCTCCTTTCATTATTATTACAATGCTATTGTTATTAAATTCTAACATGCACGTCTTGTTAGTGCTTTATGTTTAATTCTTTGTATAATTGTACAACCAAGTGCAGGTGTGTTTTGTCTGTGCAAGCAGGGACAGTCAGTGGGAAGGGAAACTTAGGCTATGGCTATCATGGTAAATATTTTGAATGTGCTGAGGAATGTTAACATCTTATTACATATGAGAAGGAATGTTTCACAAACTTAAGTTTCTCTGTAGGAATAGGAAAGTCTCATCCATTTTCTTTGCCTGATCTGACTCAAAATGAGAGCTTAGTTCAGAATTATTTAGCAAAGAAGCCATTGCGTGAGTAAAGTCCTTTTAGTACAATGGAAGTAGCTATTGCTGCTTTATTCCTCCAGGGTTGTTTTGGGATAGAATACAAATATGGAGATTTTCTCTGAAGAAAGTTTGCAAGATATCATGAAGAGAAATGGATGAATAGAGCATGTGTGTTAACTTTCAAATCTAAAATTTCTTCTTGTCAGGAGTAACTTTTCAGTTAATGCATGGTTCATCTGTGATTACTGAACTTGGTAATTGGCTTGAGCTCTCCTTACTGAAAATAGTGATTATGTAAGCATGTTTATATAATATACAGTAGTATAAACATGCCAGAGCATCATAGCATGTGTACAACAGTAAAATGTAGTTGTAGTGACTGTGGAAGCACGTGAAAAAAACCATGGTGATTCTGTGTTGTTGTGGTGCTTGGTACAGGAAGGCTTCTATAGGTACCCTTGCACATATGGGGTTGGCAGTGGTGGGGCAAGTGGAATATACTGGTTGCATTCCAGGTGTCAGCAGATGCTTCTGTTGAGGCAACTGAATTCTGCTCAGTCTGTCTCTCTTGGTTTGATAGCAAACAACTCTGTGTGCAAAGGTAAAGATGGGGAGCTAGAGGCAGTACTTGAGCTGCAAATTAATGAGTTACATGTTTTCATTAATGTGAAAGGAGACTATAGGCAGAACATGCATGGGACTTCCTTATGTATACTTCAAGGCAGAAGCTTAAATGCCCTTCTTCAATTAGGAAGGGCATTAGCTTGCTACCAGCCCTGCTCTTTGCATGGAGTAATGGCAGCAGGTGCTCTACTTGTTTTGAGGAACCAGCTTCCAAGTTGCAGGTAGTTGCTGCTTTGTTTGAAATAACACTGCTGCTTCTGTTTGGGACTGTGACTGAACTTCCATAAATGAGGGTACTGTTCTGTACCATGCCTTTTCAACAGTGCTGGGGAACAAATCTAAGGTGGAGTGATTATGTATATAAATAAAAGCTGCTGCTATGCTCTAATTAAGCATATTGCCTGGTATAAGCATAGGATGGAATTTGGAGTCTTATTTTGAGTTTTACTGTAAGTGACAACTTGCTGTGACTCTAAAATCAGAGGTAAATTGGTTATCGCCTCTGTGGCTTTATCTCCACTTGTAAAGTGGAGATGAAACAGCTTCTGGCAGTTTTGTGAATGCCGTAAAGTACCACTTCCCTTAATAAAAGCAGCTTGAGCACTGTTGGTAAATGTGCAGCTGTTTTCCTTTGTTCTTTAGATGCACTGGGACTTTGACATGTATATTCGGAACAGAGTTGATACATCTCCTACTCCAGTTCCCTGGCACACCATGCGCAAACACTTCCTTGTCTTTTTGAGTACCATGCTGATCATGTTTGGTCTTGGAGAGATCTGTCCGTCTTACAGGCCTGTGGTGAGTGACACCCTTGGGTAAAGGGAGGAAAAATAGCAGTGTTTCTTGTCACTGCCAATGTACAGAAGAGTCGTTTTGCTGAAGCTGAGTGATGAGTGTGAATGCAGAACCTTGCTGCTGGCAGGGGATGGGCCAAGGGATGTCCTGTGGCCTCATCCAGCCTGAGTTATTCTGTTGACTGGTTTGGCTCAGCTCATAGGTTCTTTTTCATAGTGAGCAGTTCCTGTTCACAGGGAATTAATTTTGAGCTATGTTTCTTACAGTATCCCTTCTTTAGTCTAGGTATTCTACTCCTCTGTGTGCATCTGCTTGAGGGAGATGCTTTATCTCTTCTCTTGCCCTGTGTTTTTAGTTATATCTCATGATCTGGATCATTTGGAACGTACTTCTGAAAAATATGTCTGAATACATAAACAGCTTTTGCAATATATTATTCTCATGCTGTGAGATGAACATTAAGATTAAATGCAAGACCACCTTGATGTTTCTGTTAAAGGACATGGATTTATGAATTTCTGAATTTACTTTCCTTGTACTCTAATATTGCTGCTGAAGCACCTAAGAAATGGAAATTTAAGTTTTAAATGACAAGCCTTGATTTGGGCAGGAGTGGGATGGGATGAGACTTTTTCCCCTTACCCTTTAATTTGCTTGGTGAATTTGCCACTCTTTATCTCTCCTTGTAGGGACCGAAGCAATATCCCTTCAATGACCTGTATCTGGAGAGAGGAGGAGACCCCAATAAAGAGCCACCAGTGGTGACACACTATGAAATCTGAAAGTTACTGAAGTGCTATGTTTCTCCTGTGTCAGCTCTGCTGGGGATGGCATCTTCTCTAGTGTTCACTGTGGCATATGTTAATGCTTGTTCGTCAACGTTCAACCACTAACTGCAGTGAAATATATCAATGATACCTACTGTGCTAGTTGTCTTCTGTTGGTTTGAGAAGGCTGAACGTTGGCCAATGAAATTGAATTACCTTTGCCATTTTTCTAAATGGGCTAGTATCTGTGGGCAAAGTTCCGAGTGCAGTCCTAGGACTGCTGCTAGTTTATGTACATTGTGCACAAACATTCCTTAGCTAAGCTGTTTATGTAGGAGATATACTGCCTGTTACCAAGTGGCTTACTGCAGGTGCTGCTTGGAGTTGAACTACAGTGTCATCATTTAATGTGAAATGACAGGCAGAGCCAGACTGGCAGTGCCAGTGCTTGGGAGTTCATACTGTGTGAATAACTGTCCGTCTTTACTGGTATTTGGCTTTGATCTCTTCCTCTCTCACTTCCCTCTTAAGTGAAGCTTGTACAACCGGTAGGGAGCACTAGTGAGGCACAGAGCCTTGCAGTGTATAGCTTGAGGCTGACAGCAGAGCTCTGGACAGCAGTGGTATGAAAAGGCTGATGAGCAAGTCCAGCTCTGGCCAGACCTGTTGTGGTGCGCCTGGGCTTTGGTCCAAGAGCAAAGATGCCCAAGTTGGTTCTGTATGGCCTGAGCTCATCCACTAGGGTTGGAGTTACATCTGACCCATGAAGTCTGCCAGTCTTGCTGCAAACCAGTGATCTAGGGACCTCCTATGGCTTCATCAACAGTTTGCTTGGGAAAGTTATTCATAGCATTTTATTAAGCTGCTAGATTTTTTTTCCAGCTCCACTCTTCACTTAAGTTTTTCCCCTTGTTACTTGAGGAGACAGTACCTTCAATACCAATTTACGGTGAAAGTTCTCTCAACTCCCTTGTGCTGTGTCTTAGACCCCACTGTTTGGCTGCAGGAGTGGGTGATCGCAGAAGGCTAAGGGCTTGGCCTCTTCTGCGTGCTTCCTATAAACTAGATGCTATGCCCTGCTCTCAACACCCTGTCATGACTCATAGTTTTGTGGTTTAAGAGAAGCCGGTATTTGAAGATAGTGATTCACAACTTTTCAATCTATAAAGATTTTTAACCCCAGATGCTAAAGGACAATTAGCTTGATCTCTGTGTAGGGGTTTCTGTAAGGATGTATGTTCAAGGGAATCACGTGATCGAATGCTAGGACATAGGAATATATATGTGTAAATAAAACTGACCTCTCTGGAGGTGCTGAACAATCACTATTCCTCCTGGCTTTTGTAAACTGTCACCTTCTCATTACAGAAGTGCTTACTTTTAAATTATAGGCAATGATGTTTTCACCCTAGAGGGGTTTTTAAAGTATTTTTTGAGCTGTGGGGACCTTAAAGCTGAATTCTATTACAAAGTGTCATGCAGGGGAAAACACTCCTTAGGGATACTTAAGTAAGAATTGCCATTCCACAGCACTTATATATATATATACACAGCACTATATACAGTGTTGTGAGAGTTGTAAGAGTCTTCAAGTAAAATGAAAATTATCAGAGCAGTAATAGGAACTTTATCTTGGTGTATGTAAAATGATAGTGCAGCAGTTGCACAGAGGCAGGTTGAGGCCCATCCAGCTTCTTGTACAGCATACCGCACGGCTGCCCTGCCCCAGCGTTGTTTGCTGCACTCTCCTTTGGGGAGTTTCACACCCAGTCTGTATCTAACCAGTAATTTAATGATATTATTTTTCATCGGGAAGGCCTAAAGGGTTGGGCAAGAGAATATGGCTCAGAAATCCTTAGGAATGGGGTTTGTAGTGCAGGCAAATTTTCTCAAAACAGGAGAGAGGTGAGGGAAGAAGGTCTGAGTCCTCCTGCATTTTTTTTTTTTTTGCAGCTAAAATGCTTTTAGGAGAATATATTTGTAAGCTGTGCTCCTTTTGCTTCTGCATGCTGTCTAAGGAAGGCTTAAATCTGTAGCTGAGGTAAAGTTCTTCTGAGGGGGATGACTTCAGAGGCAGCAGACCCCAGATCCAGCTACGGTGTTCCTTGGCCTGCAGCATGAACCATTTTGGACCAGTGGATGGAGCAAATCCAAGTATCTTAAAAACAGAAAAGGTGCCCGAGAGCCTCCCTTGGCTTGGGAGCCCCGTGCTGAGGTCCCTGGTCGTGGTGCCGCGGCTGAGACACACCCACCCTGGTCAGGGGAGACTGAAAGCACGC
>NW_010534483.1:1980-14413 GCF_000687285.1 Phaethon lepturus | reverse complement strand
GACCCCACAGGATTATTTGTTCCTGCTGCAGAGTGTTGCTGGGCCCCGTTGTCTCTGACCATGCTCAGCATGTGTTTAACTGGCATGTCCCTGCACACTCCCGGCTCAGGCACCTGCACTCCCTCTGTGCGCCTCTTGTGACCTGCCTGATGCTCTGGTATTCGTGAGTGGCCCTTCCTGTGGCTGTGTCCTCCTGTTTCAGGTTCCCAGGGGCTTGTTCTAGTGCTGCTGTAGCACAGGCAGTGTTGTAATATGTACAGGAGCCAGCCAGGGTCCACATCCAGGTGTATTACTGATGGAGGGCTGAAAAGGAGTCTCTCTGAAACTGGTCTGAGTTGAGGTCTCCTTGGGAAGGCAGGGGCATGGGGCCTGTTTTCCTGCCTCTCTGCCCCATGCCAGCCCTCACAGGAATTTCTGCAGCATCTTGTACTGGGTGGAGCCCCTGGCTGGTGGTTGTGCCATTTCCCTCCAGTGGGCCAGGCGTTAACTCCTGTGATGCTCATGAGCACCATTTGCTTAGCAGAAGGCAGAACAAAGTCTGCTGAGTCAGAGCACTGGTAACCTTTCTCAGCACTGACCAAAAGTTCTCTTACGTGTATGCCTGCTCCTGGCCACTTGGAGTCCAGACTCATGTGAAGCACATCAGAATATCCATGCTCTTTAATAAAGAGTTTGTGACTTGCAAAGTTCTACATAGTGGTGGATGGGTGCACTGGGAAGTGTAGGCAAGGAGGCAGTTGCTGTAATATAACACAGGTGTGGAGTGTGGAAACATTGGGTTTTATGAGTGGCTGGTGGAGATTTTGCTTTTATTTTATCATGAATCCTCAGGCAGAAAGTTTGTAGGTGAAATCTGAAATGGGCTCAGTCTGTTTCTGCCCACTGTAATATGAGATGTTGTTCTTGTAAATACTGCTTTCAAGATTAACAATTCCCTGGTTTCTAAGTGTTTAAATTCTCCCCTGCTTGCTTCCATAGCTGACTTTGATGAATCTAAGTCTCCCAGCCTAGAACAGCTGGATACACTGAAAGAGTTTGCTGGAATCCCTGCCGGAGCCTCCGCTCCCGAAAGCCTTGCTACTCTTGCCTTTCTTTATATGTGCCTGGCTATTTCGGCTAAGTATGGGTAAGGCTATCTTCCTGCCCGAAAATAAACATGCTGTCTTGAGTGCTGTTCACTATTAATTGCTTCTACAAGGTCACAGGAAGAAACCAGATCTCTGAGGTGAAATAAGAAATTACAAGGAATCTCACTTCATTTAGTTTCTGAGCACCTCAGGAGTCAATCTGTAGCGTGGGTGGGGTTGCGCAAGCAGGTGGGCTGGGAGTCATCTGCTCTTGTTGAGTTTAAGTCAGAGCAGTTCATCCCACCCTTCCTGCACAGTCAACAGAAGCAGACTCCCTCCAGCAGGCAGCTCATTTCATCCTAGCTGAGGTTAGAAAAATGTGAATTAATTGTCTGAACTAAGTCTGATCTCTCTTGTGGGCTGAATCTCCCTAAAAATATGAGAACTTGGGGTAACAGCAACTCAGGGCTCTTCCAGTTTCTAAACTTGACCAACACCATTGATATGATCAGTGTACGTTACTGGACAGGTGCTCGGGGCAACGTCTGACACAGCACTGCTTGCTGTTTTAAACCAAGTCAGAACCTGACTTCAATATTCATAGCGAAGAAATCAAAGGTTAAGGAGTTACGATGTGTAGCTGCATCATGTTTTGCTTTGCAGTCTCAGAGTTGCTTGGTGGTAGCACTGGGGCTGTCATCAACCTGCTCCGGAACCCTCAGTTTGTAGTTCATGTCACTCACCAGCCAGTGAAAAGCTCTTGGGTTTGATGTTAGGATCTGTAACACAAGCTGGACACATTCAGTGGAGAAAGGGGGCACGTGGCACAGATATGTGCATATTTCATCTTCTCCTTCAGCTTGTCGCTCCAGTGGGATGTAACCATGCAGTTATGGATTTGGGATATTTACGCTTTATTTAGAAATATGTTTAAAATCCTGTTTACAACAATCTTTGAAGGGTATCTTTATGGTGCTACTCAAGTATTTAGTTACTAAGTGCCCCTGCTAGCAGCTTGACAAGCTGTGCTAATCATAGATCCAATTCAGCAAGGCTTTGTTCTAGTACAATGGCTTAGCAAGGCTACTCAGCTGTGCTAACTGAGCACTCATGAAGCCCGTGTGTGTGTGTCGGATGTGTATGCATGTGCTGATATTGCCAGTTTTCAGCCAGGTTTTCCTGTGATCAGTCATAATTGGCATCTTTTGCCTTTGTAATGTTTTCTCAAGATGGAATTCAAGGTCATTGTGTTAGTTCCTGTGTTTGTGTTTCAGAGATGTTCCTGTTTGTGTTTCAGAGATGTTCCGAGTGTGGACATACTGGTGTGGTCTGAACTGCCCACGGGAGCTGGGCTGGGTTCAAGTGCTGCCTATGCCGTTTGCTTGGCAGCAGCCCTGCTGACAGCGTGCAGAGCCATCTCGTGCCCTCTGAAGGAGGGAGAGTCCACAGCCAGGTAACGCATCAGGGAAAGCTCCCTGCTTTGGATTCACAGCCTGGGGCAGCTCTGTTCTCTGTGCCCCTGTCTCTCCTTTTACCTGCACAAATTCGGGCACTGGCATCTCTCTTGGTCTCCCCGGCCAGCTGCTGGGCTGTGGCTGTGGCCACAGGAGTGGCACCTTGAGCCCAGCTCCTTTCCCTTCCTCTCTTATTGCTGCCCTGTGTTCCCAGCAGCAGAGACATGCCCTGTCCCAGGGCTCTGACCCGTGAATCACATCTTTACCATTTACTTCTCCTGATATAGCAGCTGGATGCAGAGACTTCATAAAACTTGCACCATTTCCCTTGCCTAGTGTAAGATACGCATAAGATATACCTAGAATAAGAAAAAGATATACATAAGTTATAAAGATAATTTTTTTTTTAATTTACTTTGCCAAGCAAATAAAACACACACACTTTAATGTGGTGAATCATTTTTAATCTCTATATTTCCTCTCTGTCCCTGAGCATCTTCCAGGTTTTGCTTTGACTCCTCAAGGAGACGAGGATCCTTTCTGTTTTTTCTGCATTTTCATGTGAATTTTTTTCTGCATGTGGTACATTTCTTCCTCATCTCCTGCCTGAGTTTCCCCTTTATCAGTGGCTGGTGAAGGGGAGTTTCTTTCCTTCTGCCCTTGGGTTGCTTTCCCTTGGAGTTTAGTCTTGAAAAGCTGGTCTGCTCTGCTGTGTGTCTGAGGAGGCTCTGTTTAAAGA
The DNA here is from genome assembly GCF_000687285.1 of Phaethon lepturus. Classification (NCBI taxonomy): domain Eukaryota; kingdom Metazoa; phylum Chordata; class Aves; order Phaethontiformes; family Phaethontidae; genus Phaethon; species Phaethon lepturus. The sequence goes on along the minus strand of NW_010534483.1, from coordinate 11,153 downwards.
TGCGTATCACAGGTGGAGTGGCAGAACCCTCTGTTGTACGCTCAGTGCCAGGTACAACGTTTTATGGTTGGCTTCTACGGACTTTGTGTGGGACTGAAAGTGAGACAGCAAGAGGGGGGTGACTGTTCTGCTTCAAAAACGGAGTTTGCAGCCTGACGCAGAAACGCGTTCTTAGAGCAGAGCAATTTGTACGCCGTGCTCAGGCAAACCTCCCAAATAGTCACACAGCATGAGAAATGAAAGGCCGGTTCCAAACCAGGCAGTGAGCGGTGAGGATGTCTTCGTTCCCTGCTCGTGCTTCTTAGCTTCAGCTTGAATACAGCGTAATTTTTTTTCCTTCCGGCTGGCATGCAGAGGGGTAAGTGAGAGATGGGGCTGTCAGACTTCAGAAGGTTTTTGCTTAACGTTGCAAGAAAAGAACAGTGTGATATAATGACTCCTGTGTAAAGAAGAATCGCAGCCTCTCAAAGAGGATTAAAAACAAGTGGTTTACAGCAAACTGTGCTTCTATTTTGAGTAGCGGTGGTGTGAGCTGTTTTCCTGAATGCTTCACAGATTAAATATTGGCAAGTGAAATGAAAGGTGTGTGGAGATGGGTAAAGACATTCAGCTGAGGCCCAGGGAAGCATGGAGTTAAAGGAAGCAGCTTCCAGGTAGCAGGTGGCTCTCAGAACATCTGCCTTGCCTTAGCAGTGGTCAGTGACCATTCTTATTATTTCATATAACACTCTGTGATGCTTTTCCAAAATCATTTTTTGTGCCTTTGCTCCATCATGTAATACCTGTTCCGGGCCCCGATTTCTAAAAACCTGTCGAATGTATGTTCTCCCTGCACCGAGCGCCAGCTCTGATCTCTGCAGAGCATCGCTGCTGCTGGGATATCTGATAGGGCTGGGCATTAGGCTGTTCGAGCCGTGGCTTGGACCATGCACTGTGTGTCTGGACTGCAGAGCAGGCAGCGCCATGTTGCAGGGGAGGATCAGAGATGTGTATTTGTGTGCCTGTGTGAGTTTTAAGTGTGTTACAGCAGGGTGGAGGAGGGCTAGCTGGCTCCCTGTGGGCGTTGAGCTTCCATTGGGGTGCCAGGATTTGAGAGAGTCCTTCAGCATGGAGTGGGTGGGTTTGAGAGAGACTGGTGAGTTTTGAAGGTGGTTGTGTGGGTACATGCCTTGTGGAAGTAGGCACAGAGCAGTGGGGTTTGGGGAGAAAGCACTATGGTGGAATTGCCGTGAAGTTGCAGCCAGCAATTGCTTTGTAACGGGCAGCTCTGCGTTGGCTTTTTGTATTGCTACAGCCCGTTAATTAGTAAGTTCAGGCAGGGGCCTTGATCCTTGCTGAGTCTGATCCAGCACCAAACTCTTTGTGCCAGCATTTAAACTCTCAAAGCACTTACCAATTCATGTAACTGCTTTCAAGACAACAGAAAGACCTGGTTTTGTGGTTAGCATAACACCTTCTGGATCTGCATTTGGTTCTCTTCTGTGCTCTAAGTGCCAGCACCCGATGCAGCTTGAAGTGTTAGGAGTTAATCCCTAAAAATCAAAGTCTTTGCTGGAGATAGTAAATCAGTTATAACTACACCTTTTGACCCAATTTGTGAGGTTCCTGCAGCTGAGCAGATGGAAATTAGAGGCGAAGTTGCACGTGTGAAATGCAACTTATTCTCGTCTCGCATCGTGCCTTCTAGGTCTATAAATACAGCGTTCTGCCTGTTGCTCAGCATGATCTCAGGCCAAGATGTGTGGTAACACGCAGTGTCCGGGGAGGTGGGGATAGGTCTGGCCTTGCATTCAGTTCAATTTGTTCTTCACTAGGCCAGGGCTAGGATCTTCTCCCTGAATCTGCGCTCTCCCTCGCCGCTGGCCCGCAGCGAGAGCGCTGGGTAGCGGTTGTGCCCTTCGTGCTGTCTCTGTCCGTGGAGCAGCGCCAGTTCCCCTCGCGGGGCTGGGTGTGTTCTGGGTGCTGCCATGCAGAAAAGTGCCAGTTAGGCGCTGTAAACATCGATGCCCGCTCTCCGCTGAGAGCGTGCAGTGCACAGGGGGAATTTGCAGTGCTGGGGCTTCCCACAGCAACTGGGTGCCCTCTATGGTTCCCACTGCTTTTGTATCTCCTGTGGCCTCTGGTGCTTCTCTCTCGTTGCTCTGCACGTGCTGGTTTCCCTTGTGTATTGGAGTCTTTTTCTTGCCTTTCAGGTGGACAGAAGAAGAACTGACTTTGATTAACAGCTGGGCCTTCCAGGGGGAGCGGATCATCCATGGCAGTCCCTCGGGTGTGGATAATGCTGTTGGTACCTGGGGTACGTGTGTGTTTGCTGCTCCCCAGCACTGAATGTGGGTGCTGAGGAGAGGCTGACGGGGTGGCAGGGCAGCAGCCACATCGCCGTTCTCTGTGCAGATGCCACAAGTTGCATTTCCGCAAACAGTAAGGCTTGGTTGGGGTTGCCGCAGGGACGCTGGATGGAGCAGGTTGCCTCACTGCACCGAAGTGCAGCAAAAGGGAACAGAAACTCCCAAATTCAGGTCCCTGTTTTGACCTGAGTAGAGGGAACCCTTTTCTGTCTTGGTTTGCCCCATCTGCAAGCTGGGACTGGAGCCAGCTGTGCTGTTGGGAGACTTGCCGCGGTAACACCAGAGATCTGCATCCCTCAGGCAAGTGCTGTGGGGCAGAGACCCTGTTGCAACTCCCTGAAACTTAAACGTTCTGGCATGAACAAAGAAACCTAATCCTGTCCCAGGGATAATGCAGTAGAAAATGCAGTTGGACAGCTGTCATTTAGTTTCAATTAGTAGAGACTTCCAAGGGTTTTGGAAGTGCCCTTGGAGACTTTTAATAATCTTTCTAATGAGACCTAATCGTAATGCCTCTGTAAAAGTAGGAGCCAAGTGAGACATTCCTTTTGGACAATGAAATTCTACGCTGAAGGACGGCTGCTGACATGAGTGCACACGTTCAATCTAGTTTGAAACCTGCATGCGTGGCTCTGCCCCAGGGAATCACTGCTTGATTATTTTCTTCAGTAAGGGTTTAATGCTGGCCAAACTCTTTGCCTTTTAAAAAAATATTTAATGTGATCCCAGAGTAGAGGAGAGCAAAGAGAAAGGCATTGGGTTAACTACGTCCGGCCAGACCCTCTCATTAAGTCAGCAGGGTTAGGCAGATTCATGCTGTCTGGGAACATGGTTCATTTAGCTGGCGTTTCTTGCAATTACTGTCATATGCTCTGGGTGAGGTTCTGAAGATGAAAGACCTTCTGTCTCTTACGACACTGTGTTATCTCTCAGCTTGCTGTGTATTGAGACAATGCATGTATTTTACTTTAGGTGGAGCCCTGAGATACCAATCAGGAAAAATCACATCATTAAAGAGGTAATATTCGAGTTTAAAAATAACACTTACATACAGTGGGTGGAATATGTCAAAGAAGCATTGGGTGGATCTTGTAGGGTATAAGATTGATGGGAGATCGCTAACAGAGTGGCGGAAAGGCTTTGTAGCCAGATTTTGCCGCGGGTGTGGGTAGCTTGAGTGTTGTCTTGGTTTGGGGTAGATGGGAACAATGAAATGTTTGGTCATTATCTGACATTAGATGAACACAGCAGAAAGGATCAATATTAATTTCATGGCATTATGGGCAGCAGGAGCGGATCTGCTCCTGGCAGCAAATGACATTGCGAGGAGGGGGAACTTTTTGCTTACCTGGTGGTAGGACTGTGTGAAAACCAAGCTGCAGAGACAAATCCAGGTCCTGCATGTTCCCTCTGCCTCCTGCCAACGAAGTATAATCTGACTCCATTAAAATCTTTCACAGTGCATGAAATTGCTCTATTAGCAGTTAATGGCTACTGCTGGCTAGTCTCACAGATAGTATTTCAAAGGAAAAATTTTACTTGAAAAACATGGATTTCAGTAAATATGTTACAGTGCTATTTATAGCACTAGTACAGTTGTTCCTTGTATCTAAGAGGAACAAGCACGAACCCAGCCAGCACTTAAGCACTTTCTTAACTTTTTTAAAACTAATGGAACTCCTTATCTTGGGTGTCTTGCTGAAATAGGCTTTGTGAGACAGAAGGAACTGTAGGTGTCTGGGCCTTGGGAGCTGCTGGGGGGCCATGAAGGAAAGAGGTGAGGAGGTGTCTCTTGTTGCTTCCAGGGTGCCAACACTGAGGATCTTGCTGACCAACACAAAAGTCCCTCGAAGCACCAAGGTCCTGGTGTCTGGTGTGAAAGAGAAAATCCTGAAGGTGCAGCACCTGTGTGGTCACAGGGATGGAGACGTGTGCTGGGGAAGGGTCGGGGAATAACCCTCATGAGCTCACATCTCGTCACGCGGGGCTGCAGGTCTCTGGGGATCTCTTGGGAGATCCCTCTTGGGGTCACTGCATACCCAGCTGCCCTGGGAATGGGGGTTCAGCTTGCCACCTCCCTCTCTCCAGCCCTAACAGGGCTTGCCACAAAAATCACCACTTCCTTCCTCTGGCCTCTTTCTCTTCCTCCAGTTTCTGCAGGTGAGAGCAACTTACCATTGCCCTGCTCTGCAGCAGGGGGTTCTGTGAATGAGTAAGCCTGAGTGGGGTGAGGAATCGTCCAGCTCCAAGACACTGGGGCCAGTTTTATCACAGTGGTATTGGAAGACTAGCGAGCAGTCTTCTCACATCTTGCCTTCCCCCCTTCTCAGTTCCCTGCTATAATGAACCCGGTGCTGGACTCCATCGATGCAATTTCTCAGGAGTGCCAAAGTGTTCTGGAAGCGATGCCTGCAAATCCATCACCGGAGTATTACCCTGTGCTGGAGGTAAGGGGCTTGTTCGCCAGTATTTTTAGACACTGTTACTGTTGAACATCAAAATGTCATTTAAAGAACATTAGGTCTAAGAAAAAATTTGATAGCAGGAAATGTTCAGTTCCGAGTGAAACCATGGTCTGTGTGCACACTGCTTTTAATGCCCTTCCTGGAGCCAAGGGACGGAAAATGCTGCTGGTGTCTCTCCACAGCAGTGCACAGGGAGGGAGTGGGCCTGGTGCTTTGTGAACCTGTAGCTCTGGAGGTTTTGTTTCCCTTTGCTAAGAAATGTGAGGGAGTTCAGGATGAGCTGCTGCCTCCCTGTGCTGTGGGCCAGCCACGCTCATTCTGGCAATCACTGGCAGTGAAGCAACTGCTTTGTCATTGCCAAGGCTGGAGTGAAGAGCAGAGAGCCCAGCAGCCACTGGTTTGTGATGAACTGGTTACGAGCCAGCTCCCATTGCTTTGCACTCATCCTGGCTCCAGAGAATAACAGACAGAGTTGTGCCCAGAGCTGACCTGACGTTGATGCATGAGGTGCATACAAAGATCTGTGTTTGTCTTGGCTTTGTTCAAAGTAGGAAGGGCTGCTGTGGTGGGGGGAGACACGTGTCCAAGTGGCAGAATTTTTTTGCAGTGCTGAGAGCACTGTAGTCATGATCCATACAACTGTGGAGGAAGGAGATGTGGCAGCGTCCCAGCCGAGGCAAACCTGGCCTTGCCCTGGGTGCCCAGTGACTTGGATGGTCAAGAACCATTTGGTACCAGCAGTGCAGTTCCTTGTTGGCTCTCCTGTGAGGACCTCTGCTTGTCCTTGCTGTTGCTGGTAGGTTCTCCCCTCCGCAGGCACAAGTGTGCTCCGGAGGTGCAGGAGAGGGCTCTTGGGTGGGACAGAGCTGTTGTCGCAGCTCGACCTGTGGCAGCATTGAAGGGCTGCTCTGTCAGCAGATGGTTGGTACAGCCTTCTCCTCTTTGCTTCAGGCTGTGTTGCACCTCACTGCCTGTGGGTGGGCTACTGCTGGGACTGCAGCAAAGATGGGAGGGTCTCCCGTGGGATTCATAGCAAAGTCCTTCTGCAACCTTTGCACCAAGAGGATGGTGGCTTTCTGTACCCCTCAGGGTGGACTGACCCTAATGAGGGCTGAGCTGGCATTGGCTGGGGGAGGTCTGGAGTCTGTTTGCAGCACAACTTCTCTCCACCTTAACGCATTATTGCTCAGGCTGTTGGAAGTATTGGGAGATGGGGAAGAGGAGGGCCAATTTGAAGTGTGCTTTGAGATCCTCACATGAAAGAATCCAAAGCAGCCTTGTGTATAGTGCCTGGGAAGCAGCACTGCAGTGAGGGGATTTCTGTCTTGAACCTGTTGTTTTGTGTTGTTCTTGAATTGCCCACAGAGGCACAGTTGATTATATGCAGCATATATAGATATTTGGCTGTTTCTGAAATATGCAATTCTGGACAGCATTGTATTTGAACCGTCGAACTAGTCTACTGTGTCATAAGCTGTCATCAGATTCGTGGCAGATTTTGGATCAGGAGATGACAGGTGTCTTGGATCATCATAGACAGTGCTGTGCCCTCACTCAGGCATATAAAGAGGCCTCTGGATGGATGTCTGTCCAACCCAGCACAGAACTTGTGATATAGCCGCTCTGCATGCAACTGGCTACTTCATCCCCTCGCGTTTGTTTAATCGCAGTACAGAAATGCTCTGGAGCTGGGGAGAGGGATTATTTCTGCATTGTCCCCTCCTGTGTCGTGTTGGCAGGAGACCTGTGCAGAGCTGAGGGAGGGTGTTGTGACTGACAGCTGCCACGCTGCAGCATGGCTCCCCCCCCTCCCCCTGCGGGGGAGGCCTCGAGCCGCCGGCAGCAAAGTGCTTGGTGGCACCGGCTGGAGGAGGGAACGCAGGGCTCCTGTTCGGGACACTCTCTGGGACTGGTCCCATCTCAGCTGGCTCCCTGCTTGTGACACCCTCTGGGACAGCGAGGGGAACAGCCGCCACACGCCAGGGAGGTGATCGAGTCGTGGTGTCAGACCAGCGCTGCTGAGAGCGAGCCGCCTCCGCTGGCGGCGCTGATGAGCGGGGCGGGCGCTGCGGGGCTTGGGGGCCTGGTGTCAGTTCCTGGACCTGCTCCAGGCTCGCTCTGAGTGCGGGCCAAGTCCTTCCCTCTGTTCCTTAGTTCCTCACCTCTTGTACTGGGAGGAAAGAAGCTGTAACTCCCACCTCTGTGTGGTCTTGTCCATCCCTTGGGCCATTTGGACTTTGCTGTGGCAGCTTTCTCCAGGAGCCGCAGGGTTTGTGGCTGGCTGCGACAGCATGGCACAGATGCACTTGCCGCTCACCAGAGCTGGGCAGCTCTGCTTGGAGGGTGGCCTTGCTTGGAGAGTGGCTTGCGCTGCTCTCCCCCGAAGGGAGGACCCTCTTGACCCCACTTGAGCTGGGTGCCAGATTCCCAGCGTGGTGCTGGTGAGAGGCCCCTTGGCTCGCAGCCCAGCCCCTGCCCGTGAGGAGTGCGGCACAATGCAGACGAGGCAAGGTAGCTCCATGTCGCCTCTCCAGCGATGCTGTTTCAGACTTGGCTGTGTCAGAAGTCCCCTGGATTTAGTTATGCTGGATGGATTGCAGGGCAGGGTGACAGCCAGGAATGAGAGCTGCTGGCTTAGTGCCCTTCCCACGGCCAGCAGGGCTTGCACAGTCTCCTGCTCAACACTTGTGTGACAGGGGAGAGGTGAAGCGGTCAGGAGGCATCAGGGAGCTCTGATTTAGCGCCTGAAATAAATATCTGCTGGCAGCTTGGGGTGACCAGGATTTTCTCTGTCTTCCCTGAGCAAGGAGGTCCAGAAGCTGTTGTACCTCTGTCACTGTGGTGGGCAGCAGCAGCACAGATCATGAGGAGGTCAGGGACAGATGAGCAGCCCAGGGCTCAGACTCTGGCCTTGACTTTGCTGCCCAGTGCTGCTGGGCCCTGAGACATGCTGGTGGCTGAATTCGCCGGAGAAATGAGATGGCTGCGCAGGGGGGTGGCTGGGAAGGCAGGGCAGCACCTTGCTGGGGAGGGAGCTGCAGCTGTGAAGAGCCTCTGTCACCGTGTGTGCTCATCTCACGTGTGTGCGGTTGCTTTTAGGAACTCTTTGATATAAACCAACACCACTTAAACGTGATCGGAGTTGGCCATCCCTCCCTGGACAGGCTATGCCGGGTGACAGCGTCCCACGGCCTGCACAGCAAGCTGACCGGGGCTGGCGGGGGCGGCTGTGGCATCACCCTGCTGAGACCAGGTCAGTAACCCACCGTTTGCCCTGGGCATCCTTCCCCCATTCCACGTGGCCCTGCCAGTGGGGTCCGGTTTGGAAGCAGAGGGATGCGATGCCAGCCCTCGTATGGCTGTGGTGGGATGTGAAGCCATGTCACGAGCGTGGGATGGTGTCTAGCAGAGCCGCCTGGCAGTGTGGTTTGCAGTGTTTGATACGGGGGCGATTCAGTGCGTTCATTTATGTGTGTCAGCTCTTCAGGGCATTGGCCCTGTTCCAGGGGGCATGTGTTTAAATGTGCGATGGCCCGTTTCGGTCTCCCTGCAGTGGCCTAGCTGACTAACTGGCTGTTCTTGCCTTCCTCTTGGCAGACACCTCCCCGCTGGCCGTGGAAGCAGCCAAGCGAGACTTATGTGCCTGTGGATTTGAATGCTGGGAGACCAATATCGGGGCCCCTGGAGTGACCCTGCACTCCCCCTCGTCTTTAAACGCCAAAGTGCTGCACGCGCTCTCCGAGAGTTAAGCTTCTGCCTCTGGCGAGACTGAGCTCTTGGCACCATGTCCTTGGAATGATAGCTGTGCATGCTCTGATGCCGGGAAATCTCTCTCCCGCTCTCTTGCATGGCTGTGGGCCTCTAGATGTGGGTGCGGAACCAGTTTTGGGCCTGGTGTCACTGGGAGTAGGGGCTACGATGAGGACCTGGGAGCAACTGCTTGCACTTGGGCTGGGTGCGAGTTTGACCCAGGCTTTCCAAATCCTGTTTTGAATTTACTTATTCAACTGCTGTGCTAATCCCAAGGGGCAAGAGGAGAGGGTCTTGGCTGGATTCCAGCGTGGATAATGACACTTTGCTTGGTTCTGCTGCTTCAGATGCATGTGGTGTCGCTTCCCTTCTCCCTTGGCGTCCTGCGAGGGCGGGCAGCGAGGCTGGCAAGGTGGATGTGCAGAGCGCTTTGACGCTTTTGGGTGAAAAGCATCTTGGCAGCTCAGGGCTTGACACTCAGGTCTCCCTTTTTCCTGGACTGCAATTCATGGTGGAGAGGAAACCTTTAAATAAGGCTCTTGCCTGCTACTAATTAAGAGTTGGATAATTAAAATGAAAGAAACAGCACATTTCTAATGAGATTATCACT
>NW_010534483.1:267-1968 GCF_000687285.1 Phaethon lepturus | reverse complement strand
TTCCCATAATCTCTGCCTGGGTTGATAAACAGGGTCCCGTAACCAGGCTCTGGTTTCTGTTCACATGTGTGAGATCAGGTTCAAACAGCAACTGTCACCTGCAAGGAGGGTGGCTAAAGGCAAGGAAAGTCTTGAAATTTCTGCTTGCAAGAGCTCTGCTGGGATCTCTCACATTTCAGCCTTAAACGAGCATGTCCTTGACCCTGCTTGGTGTTGGGGGAGGCTTGGGGGCAGAGGGGAGCTGGTGACAGAGCAAACACAGATTTGTTTTAGTTTGACGTAACTGTTTTTAAGTAGGAAAAAAACCCAAACCAAACCACCTCCTCAAAAGCTGGCCATAACTTGCAATTGGCAAACTATAAAACCTAAATGCATTTAAACTTATCACGCAAATGTAAATGCAGTTTTTACTTTTGAAATTTTAATGAGTTGTACCACAGAACTAAAGGGAATTGGCAGGTAAGTGTCTGAAGCCAGAGTATCTGGAAGCAATGCGCTGGCTCTTTGTGGCTGTGGTCTCTTCTATACCTGCCGAAGAGATTTTTATCATTGTTTTGTTTGTCTGGGATTTTTTTTGTTTAAGTGTAGCTCTGTTCAAGAAGTGCTTCATTCAAAGCTGCGCAGTAAGTCGGCAGAGGTGGGGGGAGCTTGCCTTCCTCTTGCAGTGCAGGAATAAAAAAAAATCACATATGAGAAGTTGAGATGTACTAGCTCAAAAATCCAGGCGTCGTGATGACCAGCTTTAGTTCACTGATCAGGTGTAAAACTGTCTCTGGTTTTAATAAATTGATGTTTTTTATGTGCAAAGTGTTCTTTGATAATTATGCTGGATACAAAAGGAAAAAAGTACCTTACACTGCTTCCACAAAAACAGGTTTCAGATGCTGGATTTCTACATGTCTAATTACAATTCCAATTTGCATCCAAGAACGGCTTTACGCTAATCACAAGTCAGAAAGCCTGTTAAATAATTTACCGTTTTCTAATACAGTGTAATCAATGTGAGTATCTGGAAGCGTGTTGACTCTATAACCGCTTAAATGTGTCTGTAGTGTCTCCTGGTTAGCACAAAGAAATGCCAAATTCAGTGCAAAGAAACTTCGCTTCAAAACGACGTGTCTGGGGTTGATCCTCATTAGCCGCTTCCCGCGGAAGGCGGCTCACAGTCACGGTACGACTGCTGGAGGAGCACGGGGGAAAAGAACGGAACAAAAATTGTGATTTGCTGCTTTAAGTCATTGATTTTAATTATGATTTAAATAGACCAACCAACTTGGGACGTGTGGGGGCCTCCTGTTAGTGCCCTGCTGAGTGGCCGGTGTCCTGCGCTGGACAGCCGCGTGTGCCGGGCGTGCTGTCCCTGCTTCGGTTTTCATCTCGCGGCCGTGGCAGTAAGCGAGAGGCCTCGGCTCTACCGAAAAGACGCACCATGGGCTCCTGTAGCCTGGGATGCTTTTGCCTGCGAACTTCTAGCCTTCTCTTGCCGGCCTCTGCTTCGGCTGTGGCTGTGAAGGAGACGCAGAAGTGACCTGGAGAAAGACGGTGGCTGAGGCCGGCAGCTGAGACGTGCGAGTGATCCGAATCGTGGTGGGGCGGCGCAGCGTTGCAGCACGCTCGGCGGCTGTGCGCTCCCCTGCCCGGCAGGGCTTTGCCGGAGCCGGGCTCTGCCTTCCCTGTGCCGCGGGGACCAGAACTGCCAAA
>NW_010534483.1:0-223 GCF_000687285.1 Phaethon lepturus | reverse complement strand
CGCCCACTCCTTCCGTTGTCGTCTGCCCTCCCCGGCTCCCACACAGGCTTTGCCAGGGGCACCGGGATAACCGGGGGGGTGGCATTTGGCACATGCCCCACCCCAACTTTTGCATGGGAATCACCTCTTCGGTTGTGCCAACTTGTAACCGCCTCCTGCAATTCCTCATGCTTGGCGCGCCTGCTTTGCCGTGGGGGTGCGGGTGACCCTGTGCCCGCGCCTC
>NW_010534482.1:0-2099 GCF_000687285.1 Phaethon lepturus | reverse complement strand
ATAGCCTCATACTAGCTTCTAAGAAGAAAATTTACTCTGTCCCAGTTGAAACCAGGACAGGAACTCACAATTCAGGTTAATCAGCCCCAGATACTTAGCAAATATTGCCCCACTTTGTACTCTCAGTGATGGCATTGTTACATACATCCCACCTGTATATGAAGACGTTGTGCTTTTTCATTTGCAATTTCTGCTCTACCTACTGCCAGACAGTCTGTCCCCAAGACACTAAACTATAACCAGGTGGCATCAAATCATCCACAGAAAAACTTCAGAGTAATGTGAACCCCAACATCTGGGGATTTCAGGGAGAGCCGAGGGCAGGTGATAGCACAGCAGATCTGCCTGGGTTGCTGGATGTTGTCCAGCCATCCCCAGAGTCCAGTAGAAGATGGACACTGTCAAGGTGGCACAGGTCTCCTGCTTGCGCTTGGAAAATGTGACAAAATTACAGATTACTGAAGCTGGCATTGGGATAAAATGTTGTTAGGATGACTAAAATCTGCTGTGTAGCAACTGAAAGTACTGCAGGTTTCTGAAAATACACTACTGAAGTTTGATCCTGATGATACAGCCATACGAGGTTGTATGATATGAGCAGTGTTTGAATCCCAAAAGCTGAATATTACTCCATCACCTGAATCTGATCTTTCTCCCTGCTTTCTGGTTTCTCCCCTTTTTCTTGGGCTCCAGCTCCTCTTCCAGGTTCCTCTGGGGTCCAGATAAGTGTTTTACTTTCAGCATCCTTCCCTTATCTAAAGCAAAATAAAATGAGATTTTGGGCACTCTCTGGGAGTTGAAATGTGGAAAACACTAAGGGATATACTTAATCTCTACCCAACTGGTGTCTACGAAAAATACAGAATGCTACTGATCCTAATGATATCTGACCAGGTTGCAAAATACAAGTATTGCAAATCCTACATATCGATGTTGGGAGATACATACTCATGAAACCACATTTAATTAACATTGTGACGTTCACATTGCAGAAGAGGTGTATAACCTTCAGGAAGAGCAGCAGAAAAATAAAATTTCTCAGACATGTAAGAGGAGAATGTAAAATATTGCTGGCAGCCTCAAAAATTACTGATTCCAGTTGTAGATAAAGTTGACCTTTCCATAGAGATCTGCAGAATAAAACCAACACATACAGCACAGTATCTTTTCCACCTTTTGGCCTGATATCAGAATATGTAAGCAACAACTAATTTACAGTACAAAATTGAATGCCAACAGCTGCCTATGAAAGTACGTAGTAAAAGACATTGTTTACGAGTTTTTCATAGTATAATCCTACCAGAAGCCAAATGCTCTGCAGCAGGAGCACCAAACCTTGAGCGCTTTATAACGTTATCTTACGACTGATATAGAAAATGGGGGAAACTCATATTGTTGAAGGTATGCAAGGAGTTAAGCTGGGGGTATTGTTTAGTTGCTGTGAGCAGTTAACAAGGTGCAACCTTGAGGGAAAGAACATGATAATCACAAAAGAAACACAGCTACTCAACCTTGAGCGAACTATCCTAATTAACATATAATTGGCATAATAGAAACCTGCCCCTGGGCGGGGAAAGCCCCTCCTCACAAAAGCCCCTTCCTCACTGAGCATGCCTAGGAAAAAAGAAGGATGCTGTGACTTTAAGTGGAGATGAGGCTGGTGAGAACCAATGGGAACAAGGGTAACGGAGCCAACCTTTAAAAAATACTGGTAACTGTTGCTCAAAGTGTATAAATATTTTCGGTGTGTTAACTGAGGCGTGCTAGCTTTGTGGGCCTACCGCCTAGCACCCAACTCTGCACAGATTTGGAATAAAAGCAAGTATCTCGGCTCTGCGTGTTTTTTGGCTCTCTGCACACCAGGTGGAAGAACCCATATTTGGGGACAACAGTTTTGGCGACCCAGATGGGACTGCCATAAGGCCTTGCCCCCCCGACAGTGGAGAATGGGACTGGACAGGACTCCAGCACGCACCGACCTGTTGATCAAGGACTCCTCCGGATCTCCTCCAAGGTCAGGGCAATGAGCAACTCAAAGGTGTAACACCCAAAAAGAAATATTTGCAGAAGGGTGAAAGGGGGGTGAATCCTTGGATTGG
>NW_010534481.1:0-257 GCF_000687285.1 Phaethon lepturus | reverse complement strand
TGGCAGGGACGGGTCACAGGGCCAGGGACACGGGGCACCGGGACAGGTTCCCCCAGTGTCCTCAGTACCCCTGCCCAGTGCTCCCAGTAACCCCAGTACCCACAGCACTTCCTGCGGCCGCTGCGGCACTTCTTGCAGCCCCAAGACCTCGAGAGCATCTTCATCAACATCGAGGTGACCCCAGTAACCCCCAGTGCTCCCAGTAACCCCTCCTGCTGCTCCCAGCAGCCTCCAGGGCTCCCAGTGCTCCCAGCAAC
>NW_010534480.1:3351-3588 GCF_000687285.1 Phaethon lepturus | reverse complement strand
CATCCCGATCCTTGGGTTTGGGGCCTTGGGGACCGGGGAGGTTTGCACCAGCAGCTGTGGAGAGGTTTGCACCACTGTTCAGGGAAAGATTTGCGCAAGCGTTCAGTCAGAAGCTTGCACCAGCATTCAGGGGGATTCAGGGAGAGCTTTGCATCAACATTTGGTGAGATGTTTGCACAAGCATTCGGGGGAGACTTGCACCAGCATTTGGGTGGTGAGGAAGTTTGCACCAGTGTC
>NW_010534480.1:2266-2478 GCF_000687285.1 Phaethon lepturus | reverse complement strand
GAAGCTCTGTGTCCTCGCAGACTTTACGGACGCTGCCGGGGCAGTGTCCCCCTCCTAATTCTCCTCTGGATGCACTTCTCAAGCCCCATGCCCCTCCCAGCTGCAGCACAGGCACTGTGCAAGGAAAGGTCTCCTGGCAGGCAAGCCCCCTTTGCTGGCAGCCTGGTTCCCACAGGCCACGTGCCACCAGCAACAGCCGCAGGCTTCCCCGG
>NW_010534480.1:1580-2006 GCF_000687285.1 Phaethon lepturus | reverse complement strand
CAGCCGCAGCTTTCCCTGGGAGCTCTGTGCGTGTGGAAGAGCCTCCAGCCATGTCGAGGACTCTCCAAACGCCTCCTCCCAGGGACCCTTGGTGACTCCATGTGGTTATTTTGGGTTTCCCAGCACCACTGCATACCACCTGTTCCCAGTGTCCAGCTGTCTCCAGTGCCCAGCGCTCTGTTCGCAGCCTCCAGTACCTCCGCAGGCAAGGAGCACCCAGGGGATGGGTGTCCCTCCTGCTGCAGGGGCCGGGGCAGTCGTGGGGACAGCCGAGCACTCTCCCCACTGTCTGCTCTCCCAGCGAGACATGGGACACCCTGAGTTTGCAGGGTTCTGAGCGCATCCCCTTGGCTTCCCCTCATCACTGCTGGGGGACACTTTGGGCATACAAGGACAAGCCTGACTGATGGTGCCGGGACCTGAGGC
>NW_010534480.1:1103-1501 GCF_000687285.1 Phaethon lepturus | reverse complement strand
CCTGTCTGATGGTTCTGGGGCCTGAGGCTGGGGCAGGGTGCTAAATGCAACAGACAGCCATGGGGTCCCCAGAAATCCCCGAGGAGAAGCAGAAGCCCCGTAAGTGTGCCAGGTGGAGGCTAGTTGGACACAGCTGTTTAATGGACACTTTTCAGTACAGAGCGGGTGTTGCGACCCACACACCCATGGCCACCTCCTCACCATGGCCATGCCTCTGGCCCCATCTGGGACCTGGCATCCGAAATATCCCCATTGGTCTGGCACGCCAAGGTGGTAGAGGAAGATGTCATGGCACGGGTGTGCCTCCTGGTCTTGCAGCAGGGACAATCCCTGGAGAGGGGTACCTGTGCCCTGGCTGGGGAAGGGGGGCTGAGGGAGATGGTGGCCCCATCGCAGTG
>NW_010534480.1:0-966 GCF_000687285.1 Phaethon lepturus | reverse complement strand
TGCACACCCTGGGGCACCCCAGCTGGGCCAGGGCACCCAAGGTGGGGAGAGGCTGAGGGCACTGCAGGGAAGGGGTCGGAGCGGCAAGGGGCAGCTGCTGTGGCTGCTGTGGGACCTGGGTATCCCGACCCACGGTGTGCATGGGGCGAGGTTTCCGGGGGTCCCTTCTCCTTCACCTGCGAGCTGAGCGCATCCATCCACCTTTGGGCCACTGGGCATCACCCTGCCCAGCGAGTCCCTCATGCCTGCAGCTGACACCCCAGGGGGCTCTGGGCTCTGCCACCTCCTTCTCCTCACCTCAGCACTAGTGCCCCCAGCCAGGTGGGGATGCCCACTCGCCAGGAGTGAACAGGGCTGGTGTGGGACTGGAAGGCTGAGCTGGGGGAGAGCATCCTGTGGGACCAGGAGGGGACAAGGGATGCAGGGGAGCGTTCCTGTGCATCCGACCTTGCCCTCCTACCCCCTGGTGCTTTCTGTTCCTGGTGCTCCTTCCCACACCGTAGCTGTTGGAAGTTGGATGTTGGGTGCAAGGAAGGACCTACCTAGCTCCAGCCCCTGTTGGAGCCAGGCAGGGATGTGAAAGAGGCCAAGAGGGCATCAGCCACATCCTCCTCAACTGGATCCACCACACCGATAAGCTGAGCTGGTGCTTGCAGCAGAGCCCCAGGTGCTGCTGCTGGGGGGCAGAGGATCAGCTGTGCTGCCCCATGGTGCTGCAGGGGGCCAGGGACACATGGCTGCCCTGGGTTCCACTTTTACCCCATAACTACCTGGACCTGGCTCCAGGACCAGAGCAAGCCCCACTTCTCCTTAGGACAGACCCCACTCTGTCTGGGGGTCCCTGGGGACAGGTCTTCGGTGGCTGCAGGGGCTGGCAGGTGAGGGTGTGCTGTGGGGCTGGACATAATGGGGCAACAGGTTGCCTGCACCCTGTGCCCCATGGCATCCCCGGGCACTAGAGCTCTC
>NW_010534479.1:4200-5671 GCF_000687285.1 Phaethon lepturus | reverse complement strand
GCAGTTCCCGTTTACCGGGGCCCGGGATGCGTTTAGGATCCCTTTTTAACTCAGGAGCATCGATTTAATGAGGGAACCTCGCAAAGCCAAAAAGCCTTGCCGTGCCACGTAGAGGCGGTTTCAGTCCCCCTCCGGGAGCCGCGGGGCAGGGACGGGTGCGGAGGCAGAGCCCCGAGAGCCCCCTCAGCCCTGATGTATAGGGGAGAGAGACCGTATGGAGCTACAGCCGCGATGCGCTGGGGCTCCCAGCCTAACCCCTCGACAGGAAACAGCAAATAAACCCAACCCCGCAACCCCCCAAAAAGCAGGAAAAATAAACCAAAGCAGATGAAAACGCAAAGAGAGAGGCAGCTCCTCCCCGGGACAGCCAGGCAGCTCTTCCCCGGGACAGCCCCGTGCCCTCCCAGGCTGCGTGGGGAGAGCTCCTGCCCCATCGCTTGATCTGTTCCCCCCCGTTTATAGAGATTATTTGCACTTCTAAAAGCCTGAACAAGGCTGCAGCTCCTGGGGGCCGGGAGCAGGCTGGGAGAACAAGGGATTTGGGCTGACCCCGGGAATCCCCCGCTGCTGCATTGTTTCAGGGCAGCCAAGAATTAGCAGAAGGGGCGTTTTGCCTTTCAGGGCAGGGAGGGGACGCACCCTCCCCGGCTGGGGAAAATCATATTCTGCCGGGTAAAACGATTGACGTGTTGTGGATTCCGATGCCGTATTTAAATAAAAAAAAAAATCCCAGGAAAGGGGAAAAAGTTACTGGGAGAGAGACCCAGTGTTCCCTGCTCCTGCACTGGCCACATGTTCCCGAAGTGGTCAATGGCAAATGAGATCATTTCTCCACGTTTTCAAAATTACGATGGCTTTTTGTTCCGAAGAGAGGTAGAAGGAGTTTCGGAAAGACAGAAAACTGTGACTTTCCTCCTCTTCCCTGCCCCGGGGACACCCGCCCCTCGGCACAGCCGGTCCTGCGCTTTACCGGGGTTGCTGTCGGACGGGTACCAGCACCCGCGGCCCTTTCCTGGGCTTCCTCGGGTGGGCAACCGCCTCGGCGCGACGCTCGCTCCGTTGCTCTCTTTGAGCCCGTTTGTGGCTCACGAAGGCGGCGCGCCGTGGCTCTACCCGCCTTGCCAAAAGCGCACGACGGGGTTTGCCAAAGGAGGACTTGGGACTTTGCTGACGTTCGGCATCCAGGGCAGGAACCAAGAGGACGCCTGAGGGGGAACGGCGCCTGAATTCGGCTGGGGATGGTCCTCACGAAGGCGGCGCGCCGTGGCTCTACCCGCCTTGCCAAAAGCGCACGACGGGGTTTGCCAAAGGAGGACTTGGGACTTTGCTGACGTTCGGCATCCAGGGCAGGAACCAAGAGGACGCCTGAGGGGGAACGGCGCCTGAATTCGGCTGGGGATGGTCCCTACAAGACCAACCGCATCCACGATGGCCCCAGTCCCCCGCTTCCGGCCTCTCGCCTCCCCCCTCC
>NW_010534479.1:0-3437 GCF_000687285.1 Phaethon lepturus | reverse complement strand
GCCGGCCGTGCCCCGCCGAAACCACCCTGGCGCATCCGAGGGCTTTCCTCTTGCAGGTGGGCACATCTCACCGCCCAGCTCACCTCAGTGGGCTCTGGATGGGCCCCCGTGGCCCGGGACACCCTTTGCAGCCCGTTCCCATTCCTTGCCAGCCAAAAGCCCGGTTCTGTAGCCAGCGTGATCCCGCCGGCTTTCACACCTCGTAGCCGTGTGTGAAACCTCACACCAAAGCCACGACCGGTCCCCTAGGCTGCGCACGCCATACGGGAAGGTCGTATCTGAAGCGTCGTCCTGCCCAACGATACCTATCAAAAGGGGGAAGGCGGCTGCTCCGGGCGCTCGGCATCGCAAGCGTGAACCTTCCCCCCCCTCCCCGGTGGAAACCAGGGCTTACGGTGGAGTTGCTGACACCACCTCAATTACCGCCGCGCTACCCGCCGCCCCGTAATGAAGGAATTTTCCTCTTTTTGCAGTGTGCATACTAATTGAGACGGGCTCCAGCGCGGCACCAGCACAGGAGGATGGTGCCATCTAAAGGAACCCGAAGCAAAGAAGAGCAGCGGCCGCCGCCGAGGGGGTGCGGAGGGACCGGCACATCGTTTTAGCTGCTGGGAGGTGGCTCAGCAGCAGGGCCCTGGCTCAGCAGAGGCTTCCAGAGGAAGTTTCGGATGGGTGTTTGATGGTTTCGTGCCACCTTAGGGATAACGGGGGCCCTCATTTGCATAGAATTTGCCTATTCCCTGCAAAGATGACGTTCAAGGGTATTTTCTTCTCCTAGCGCCTTCTCGTTTCCGTCACGTGCACAGCTGATACCAAGGGGATCAAGGGTAACGTCTGACCGTCTGGGATCCTCGATCCCAGCAACGCAGGGCCACCCACCCCGAAGCCAGGTTGTCGCGATCCCAGAGGGCTTTAGTGCAGGTCTTTGGGATCAGGTTTTGGAAGCGCCCGTACCAGATGTGTACAAGCTCGGTCCTGCCCCGGTACCCTCACTGGAGCATCCCTCGCAGGGATGGTTACGGTCTAGGAACTGGGAACCGGGACGTCCACAGAAAAGCTTTTGAGCTAACTAGTCCAAGTCAACCCATGGGCACATCTGCTGGCGCTCTGACCCAGCTTAAACTCCCCCTGATGAATTCCCTTTGTCAAGAGGGTTGCAGTCATCCAAAACATCCTCTTGGCATAGGCGGCTAACAAGCCCGAACCAACCCCAGCATTCCTATTTTACCTTTTTTGACTCACCGCACGCTATGAAAGAAACATCAGTCATGATTTACAGAGCCACTGCAAGAACGCTGCAAGGTGGGACTGCGCGCTGAATTCCAGGTACGTGAGGAAGGCTGACACTTTTGTTTCGGCAATTAATTAATTTTCACCGGGCTTTCACTTTTACAACCTCTTCTCCACTTCCCAGGTTGCTCAACTCGAAATCAATAAGACCACCCCGTGATAAAGACATCATGCTGAATGTGTATGTCATTAATCACTTGAGTTACCTTTCAACCCAGCGCGTTTCCTTTGTTGGAGCCTTCCCTCGAGGTACTGGAAAAACAAACAGACACATTTATAACAACCCCTTAGGGCTAAGTCAACAGTTGCATTCATCTCCCTAATCAACATCTTGGGCTTAACCAAGATCATCTTTAAAACTCCTCAAAGAGCTACAAAGCAGTAACTGTACTTTCCCAGTACAGATAATTGGGATTTTACATGGCAGATAGACTTCATTGATATAGTTATCCGAACACCGTTGCTTGCTGCTGGGAGTCCTAAAGTCATTGCCCAAACCGAAGCGAGCGTTCAGATACCCGGTGGCATCACGAAGACGCGCTTGGGCATGTTTTCCAAACCATTAATATTTGGCCGTGGTGCGATGGAAGATGAAAGACCTGGAGTCCTTCGCTTTCAACCACCCAAACCGCGTGTGACGTGGACCTGTAAAACAGGCCCCGCCATGCCTCGGTCCCATTTTTACGCGTCTCTTGTAGAAGAGCAATGCGAAGGTCAACAAGGCAAGAGCTGGAGCACCTGGGACCATCAGGGCTACGGCCATCCGCAGGAGCTCGCTTCAGCCTCCTTGGGCACGGGGCTCCCTGTTTGAGGATCCGGCACCACCGGATCTGGGCTTTCTCAAGTCCATGAGCACGCCAGACCCGCCGTGGGGTCCATCTCACCTGCAGCCCTTCACCCAGCCAGGTCCTCTCCTCTTCTGAAGCTCCCCACAGCCTACCAGGGACGATAGAGCCTCTGCTGAAGTGTTCAAAATATTTTTGAATGAAAGTGTCAGTTCAAGATCCTCGGCATAAAACATACCTAACAAAGCCTATTTGCAAAGTAAATTTACTCTGGATTTCCGATACCTAGGAAAGTTTTTTCTATTATATTTATTTAAAATTACAACAGTTTACATTAGAAACAAGCTCAAACAATTAAGGTAAAAGATAAATAACTGCATACAGTTTAATTTTACAAAATGCAAACATACATCTTTCATTGTTCCATTATCCGAGTATTAAGTGCAATATAATCGTCCGATGCATTTTCGCTGACTTAAATGCTATAAAATTAAGCGGGCCTGACTTTTATAAAATAATCTTTATTCTCCTTCACCATGCAAGCAGCGGCCTGCGATGGCTCAGAGTTTTGAGGGGGGACACCTTCGAACGAAACGCTCGCTTTCCGCTGCGCAGCAGGGTTCTCCGGGATTTCAGATGGCCAAAGGTAGCGCCGGGCAAGTTGCGATCCCAAGAAGCAGGAGCTGGAGGTTGCCTTTGGAAAAGCAGGGCCCCGTCCCGGCTGTTAAGCCGGCAGGGAGGGCTGCGGGATGCTCCCAACGCCACGGTGAGCGGGCGTGCGATACTCGCTGCGCTCGCCTTGCTTCCCCTCGCGAAACATCCCTGGGGGACGTGTTCTTTATGCGGGATGCGATTATAAAAATTGGCTTTGAAATAATCCTTTTAGGAGCATAGAAACCAAATAACAGGCGGCTTATGTGCTTCTGTGGTAAGGCTGGCACCGTACGTGTTACAGCCATCCGTAAAGACGGTCTTGTATCAGCAGCAGAGCGCCTGGAGGTCTCAGAAAGAGCGGGTTTGGTTTTTTGAGGAATAGGCTGAGCCTGAAGGAAGAGCAGGGGAAGCTAAAGCTGATGTTATCTTAGTAGGGCCCGGATATAAAGAGGCTGAAAACGATTACGCTGCTTAATTTCGGAAAGAAACGGGAAAGGAAGGACGCGGCAAAAGAGCGCGGGCGAGCTGACCGTGTGCCGTAAAAGAGCGCGGGCGAGCTGACGGTGTGCCGTCGCGGTCCCCGGCGGTGCAAGCCGGAGGCCAAGCCAGCGCACCAGCAGCGCTTGGCGACTAATTGGGGTGTGAGTTACAGGCGAATCATATCGTTTTGAGCGGCAGGCCGGGCTCACAAAGGTCTGCAGGTGCTCA
>NW_010534478.1:0-22067 GCF_000687285.1 Phaethon lepturus | reverse complement strand
TGCACCCAGCGGCTGCGCCGCACAGCACCGGCGGCCGGGCAGTCAGGTCACCTGGCTGGGAATTTAGCCCTTCTTTTAAGGTGGGTTTCAGCTGATTAAATGTACTCGCCCACGTCTCTGCTCATCACTCAGGGCTCCCTTCTAGAGTCAGCCTCCGCCGACCCTAAAGGCCCAATTTATGTCCTCTCAGAGCAGGTATCTGAAATAGGTCAGATGCATCATGGTCTTCAAATGCCCATTTCCCTCCATGAGCTCTAAAGGACAGCTAGGATTTCTGGCTCTGATCCTGAAGTGATATTGAACAAATCCCATGTTTCGTGGCCAATTTTCCAAAAATTTTCTGTCATAGTGGTTTGCATCCTTAGAAACCAATGCTGAATGTGCATGCCAAGACAGATTTACCAGCAGTGCATTTTCACTGTTTGTAGCAATATTTGTGTAATAATAATAAAAAAGTGTTACGCTTGTCCAAAATAGTAAACAATAATGAAGTATTTTCTGTGGGGAATAATTCATGTGCACAATTTAAAAACTTATTAGCAAGTGGGAGAAAAAAATCAAGATAATAAAACATTTCATTGAATTACTTATAAAAATTTTTGAAGGAGAAAAAAATTTGATTCTGTTTATGAGATATGCTGTAAACAGAAAAAGTAATATTGAGTGTTGTAGTTCAACTTTACTGTGCACTTTTATCCACCCAAGATGGTTGCATTTGAATAACAATGAAGGGATTTCTATAGCTAGCTCTGGTTATATAGAACTTAGTGATGTAGGTGCTATTTAAATGGAAAATAATATTGTAATGACTAAAAGCTCTGGTGTGTCTCTGTGTTGTGTAAGCTGTTTCTGATCTGTATTTGAAGTTGCGTGCTGTTTATCTTGAGATCCAGGTTGATGTTAAAACATGTTCCCTTGTTGCTGGAGAATTTTCTGCTTGCTTCCAAAAAAGATTTGCAACTAAGGAGGTTAAAAGAACCAAAGCTTTGTTGCGTATTCCTGGCACCCAGCAAGGCTGTATAGACCCTACAGAAGTCTCCTGACTTTGGGATGTTTTATTTGGGGAGTTTCATTCAGCTTGATGATGCCATTCATATCAAAATGGTGCTTAAGAAGCAAGTGGCTCTAGATGGTAAAATATTATTTGCCACACCAGGCCAAAGCCAGCACACTGTCTTGGTAGGTATGTCTGAGCTACTAGCTCAAGGAAGAGCCCAAGAGACTATTGATGTCCATCAAACTTTTGACCTATATGTTTTCTAGATACTCACTGCTGTAACCTGGCTACCTATCAGCATAAGGGCATATACAGTATAACTCAGAGGAGCACGATTCTTGGTCAGCAAAGAAGTTGACTATGCTCTCAGCTCTGAGTATGCCCCACGCTTGCAAATGAGGTGAAGGAGAGACTGGGCTCACAATAAAGCAATTTTTCAGGGCTTGAACCTCCCCTCTGAGGCTCTCTAGAGCTCACTGCTCCAGGGACTCATGCTTCGTTGCCAATGTAGGTATAACCGATACGCCTTTAATCTTGGGAGATAATGGTACATGTCTTATAATGGAGGTTTTAGGAACCTCACATGCTGATTTTCTGGCTGCCCATACTGTAGTGGGGAAAATCCCTGCAAAGAGAAAGGAATGCACTTGTGCAACTGGGAAGAAAAGCAGTGTTTCTTTCTTTTTCACTCTGTTCTCTGTCTTGCTGATCCAACCTTTTTAGTCATTGTGCCTCTACTATAAACTCAGCAGAATTTAAAACTAGACTCCTTACAGTAAAAAGTACCAACCTTGTTAATGTATGTGACACAGAAAATTGCTGCAAGGTGAGATCTGGCCAAACAGAAAGTAATTCTCTGAGGAGAAGGTGTGCATGTGCTGGAGAGAGGCTGTGGTGGACACCACACAGGACAGATGCAAAAGGTGGAGAAACCCAGGAATGTGCATTTTCACAAAATGGAAGAAAAATATTTATGGACCTATGATTTGAAAATAAGGTCCCATTCATCATGGGTGAGGACCACAAAAGCATTTCCAGAAATGGCAAAGCCTGGGAATCGCCACTGCAACCATCAGTTGAAGAGAGTGAGCATGAGCCAATGCTTCCTTTTGTTCTTTGGGGTCAGCTTGTAAACCCAAGTAGACCATCTTGTCCTTTAAGTGCAGAGGGAACTGCACTGTTCTGAGTGTTGGCTGTGGTGTTCACTTCTGATAGGTCCCTTAGCAGGTACTTTTCCTGCTCTCCTGTCACGTGATGGGAGAAACTTGTTTTTAAATGACATGGGTAGAAGATGTAATTTGGTTATATACATGTACACAGACTTACACACGTGTTCATGCACACACACACAAATATACATGCCTATCTATCTGTAGATATGTATGTACACACACATGTATATACATATACATCATATACATACATGTAATGAAATGAATGCCTGACTTGGGCAGAACTCCCTGCCCCACCTAAAGCCCCGTGGACAAAGGGACCTGTGCTGGCCTCCCCCTGCAGTGTCCTAACCCTACAAAGATTGCTGTGCAAGATAGTGGGGTAGATGGGTCAGGCAGGGCTCAGGGGAGATCAAAACATGCAATTCCAGGGACTGCAGCATTTCTTCCAAATGGTGGCTTTCCCCCACTGTGTGCACAGAGATAATAATATGTTCTCATCACTTTCCTATTCCCTGAATTTCCCACCTTATGGCCCAGCACAATCTACGCTTGTAGGGCCTTCAGGATGCAAAGATAGGATAAGGTGCACTTTTAAATACAAGCAGTGTACTTGTTTGAAGACTTTGAGTGTAAATTGACTTGAGTATAAATCTTCTGAACTTTTTGTAGACTTGAAGTTATTAGCTGTGCTGTCTTCTTACCTCATATTCCTCCCAGGAAGAGTCAGAGCCAGCTGAGTGCCTAATTTTGGGTAGAATTGTTGCTAAGACTATTAACACCTGAAGAAATTCTACTTGCACCAAGAAATGGTATGGTTACGTCCCAGGTGAGGGTCATGTTTCTCCAGTTTGTTAGAAGACAGGTAGGGTTTTGTAATGTAAGACATTTCTAGGCTGGGACAAAGACAGGGGAATCATCACAGGTAGTGGAGATACTCTCACTAAGCAAAGATTCCAGGACCAACCCAGGGGACAGGTGTCTAGTTATTTGGGGATATACCATGATCCAAAGGATCCATGCTGAAAGAGTGAAATTACAGAGTGTGATCCTGTAGCCCTGAAAGGAGCTCCAGTTCTGAGGAATGGATGTGGCAACTTGATCCTGCGCTGCTTGTGGCTTCGCCCTGCTCTCTGCCTCTCTGGTGCTGGCATAAGACAAGTGTGATCAAACCGGAAACGCCTTTTGTGAACCCTGTGTTTATTTAGTCCATGAGACACAAATACATGTGGACCAGGACACCAACAGCCCAGGATAAAGTATGCCTGTGGACTACCAACCTGCTGTGGTGATCTCAGAGGCTGCCCCTTTCAGAGAAAGGGTGATGAAGGGCAAGGATGTCCACTCCCATGGGGAAGGCTGCAGGCTCATCAGCTCCAATAGGTGCTCTTTACAACCTTACCAGCCTGCAGGAAGACCAGGCTACGGTTCATACGTCAAGACAGAGGTTTATGTAACACAACATGACCAAAATATGTGCAACCAATGCCAGACTATGCAAACGACTACTCTGTCAGTCAGCAGGTCTCTCGGTCAAAGGACCAAATGGCCAAAGACTCCCTTTCCATGTGTGACTAGGGACAAAGGAACTTCTGTCTTGTAGGCTTCTTCTTACTATGGTTGAATTTAAGGCTTTTAGCTACTGCTTCTTCGCTTATAAACCCTATCGCTGCATATTTGGATGCACATGCTGATTCCTTTTAGTGGAGCAATTCCTGACATGTTTGCTAATACTGCTAAAGACATGATTACACATAAAATGTGTCAGCCTAGCCACTAAACTCAAGCAATACTAAAGGCAAAAATTGTTTTTCCATTCCTCATTTTACCTGTTAATCATCAAACCCAATATTTATACCTCTTTCTCCATTTACACATTTTTTCCCACAACATTTTTAATGCTGAAATTTCAATGGCTGAGACACAAACGTAATTTCCAGTCAGACCAAAGCGTCAGCTTGCATCCAGCATGTAGGGCCAAACCCAGGACCCATGAGGCATTCGGCAGGGAGAGCCCTAGAAGGGGCTGGCCCTGGCCTCATCCGTATTTCATCAGCACTTTTGCAGCGGCATGTGCCCAGATTGCCTTCACCAGTTCCCTGCTGGAGGGGGTTGTGGATAATGTTCCGCTGCTGTTTGTATCTTTAACATCATAACTGATTTTTCTAAAGATGCAGACAAAGAAACCCTAAGAATTATTCCAAACCTCTTGCATGTCTTATAAATAGGAATTAAAATGAAACTCAGTTGCTTAGGCAACTTTGCATCTCCAAATACACAAATGCAAATTCTGCTTGAGTAGACAAATTGGGAAAAAAAACCAAACAATTTTTATTTGCATGGTTTAGACTTTTGCATGGAAGTCTTGTACTTGTACACAAATGGGCAAATATTCGGGGAGAGAAAAAGGGTTTTGCATATCGTAAACGATACTAATTTGGGAAAGAAAAAAGTGCAAATGGAGATGATCTGTGAGAACAGAACTTTTGCAAGCAGACCCAGAGAAACGAGGCAGAGGTCCTCCTGAAAAAACATTGCCGTTTGTTCACTGGTAGGTTCGCGTTGCTTGTTTTAGACCGAGAAGTTGCTTAAAAATAAAAGGGCAGTGATCAGATACGAAACTCCTGGTGTGACTGTGACTCAGTGAAATCGATTGAACCAGAGGGGCAGGAAATGAGCCCGCGCCGCGCTGCGATTTCCACGCCATGCAGACAATACAGGGCCTCCAGTGGGAAGCGCAGCTCCCCAGACATGTGGTTTCAATATCCGTAGGGTATGCGACGACCAGCGCTGTGCAGCAGGCTCTCCGTTTCTCGCAGACCGTCAGGGCTTGGCAGATAAGAGGGGTGGTTTTGCACGGCATGCAGAGCCCAGGGACGCGTGCGGAGAAGTTGCCTGCAAACAACTGGCTGGGGAGCAATGTGGATCCGTACGTGCCTCGTATCTCTGCGGGTTTTCTTTGCAAATCCCCAGCAGGCAGAGTTTGCTCAACTAGTTGAACTGGCTCTTTCTGCCTTGTTTTTTTGGCAAACTAAGAATTTCCTTCCTGATAAAAACGGATGGCGGGCGCCCCGATTGGGTGCCGTGTTGGAGAGGATGTGACATCAGGCACATCTCTCGCTTCGCTGGATCGCTGGCTGCCTCCCAGGGCAGCCAGGGAGCTGTTTCGTTAAATCCCAACCCAGGTGCTCGAGTTTCTGCACAAAGTGCTGCCGGCACCACGTCCCAGCCTGCTGCAAGGTCTGTTCAGCTCCTGTGCCCAGCGTCTGCTTAATAAATTACTCCCACCGCCGGGGGCTCGCTGGGGACGATGGAATTTGAACTCTCAAGACCAACCGCAAAGTGAAAAAACAGAAATTGGACAGACGGGGCCGAGATGGATGATGAGGGAACAAACCAGAATGCCAGCAAATCGCAAGGAGCCGGAGGCCAGGCATCTGCAATATCTCTACCAAACTCGCTGATGAGGGGTAAGTAACACTCCTGCCTGGCTGCGAGCCTTCGCCTCTGCCAGCAGCAGCATGGGGCAAGGTCAGGCTACGGCGGTGTGCAACTGCCCGTGTCCTGCTTCCAGGGCAGGTCAGCAGCCGGTGCCACACAACGTCCCCATGCCCACACACTTCAGAGAGGATTTTAATAAGCCATTCACACTTGATATTGAATTTTGGGGGTTTTTTTTGGTGTATCACAGAAAAGAGTGTCTGATTCTGCACTGCGGTTTGTACAAGCGGAAACAAATGCGGTACTTGAACCACAGTATGCTGAAAAAGAAGTTGCAATGTGGCATGTTTGACTTAGATTAGTGCCAGCTGGAAGATCAGCACTGGCTCAGTTCCTCTTTTTCTTTTTCTTTTTCTTTTTCTTTTTCTTTTTCTTTTTCTTTTTCTTTTTCTTTTTCTTTTTCTTTTTCTTTTTCTTTTTCTTTTTCTTTTTCTTTTTCCCTTTATCCTTTATCCTTTATCCTTTATCCTTTTCCTTTTTCCTTCAGATGAGCAGACCCAAGTGTTGCTGCCCAGGCTGAGCCGCCAGCCCTAGCGGTTTTTCTGCAATGGCCAGGTCGTTGTGGTCAGTTGTGACCAATAATGTTGTGGGGACCAGTGCACAGTTATTCAGATGCTCTGATCATTGCTCTGTTGTCTGGCCTGGAGCCATTGAAAAAATGACATGGCGACAAAAGACAAGTAATTTAACTTCACATAACCATTTAGCTAAAGGTGTTCCCTCTGGCTCTGTTTTCCAAGCAGCTACTCCTTCAGCTCATGGTGCGTGCGGAGGGAATGAGGTAAATTAAGATAACATGACTTTACACTGTCCTCACTCCTTTCCTGTGCTTTTCAGGACGCTTCTATTCATACAAAATAGAAAAATAAGACCCTAAAACCACAATGCAAAGATGATCGGTATATCTGCTGTTGTAGTCTGCCTCTCCTCACACATGTCACGTATGTACATAGTGAGGCTGGGGTGGGGGGGAAGGGACGGCGACGTTATTAACGGTATGAACCAAACCAGGCCTACACTGGAGATGAACTCCGGCAAAATGGAGGCTGGAAGGAGGGGAGCCCACAGGCCACACCGCTGCACACAGATCATTTGGTCCTTTGAGAATCAGAGTTCGGTCCATTCCGCTTTGTGCCGTCTCGTTAGCAGAGTCAACAAACTCTGCTGGCAACATGCAGGAGGAATGTATTTGGCTCTGGCTACCTATATCACAAACTTTAGGAGAAAGCCGCAGAATATGAAAAATACCATTTGTAATTGTGTTATATATATTGTGACGTAGGCATATGTGTATGCAAACATGTATATCTCTACCAAAAGGATTTCAAAGCCCCTTGCGAGCTGCGGCGTGTGTGACCACTGCAGAAGGAAACCAGCCCTGGGACGGGCACTGAGTGTGCAACACCCTCCACATGGTCAGAGGCTGGAAAAAGATACTTTCATCCAGCACCACAAAAACCAGTGCTCTTCTAGAAAGGTCCTGTGAATGCTCCGGTGTCCACAGGGAGCAGTCAGGTTTTGCACGTTTGCGTGTTTCTTGCTGTAA
Source organism: Phaethon lepturus (assembly GCF_000687285.1). Classification (NCBI taxonomy): domain Eukaryota; kingdom Metazoa; phylum Chordata; class Aves; order Phaethontiformes; family Phaethontidae; genus Phaethon; species Phaethon lepturus. Next base: position 14,851 of record NW_010534478.1, on the reverse strand, counting down.
GGTTCCCTCTGTATACACCACTTTGCCAGCTTGCACGTGCCCAGATGATGGCAGTGCGATCAAATATGACCAGAGGTTTAATACAACTGGGATTTTCATCAGTGAAAGGGGAGCTAGGTGACCCAATGCCACTGGGAGCCTGTGGGTTTTGGGTGTCTAGATGCTGAAGCTGTTGAGGCCTGACTCAGCTTGGCTGTGGACTACAGTGCGGGTAAATTTCAAATTTGAGTAAACAGTCTCGTTCCTCTGTGAACGAGCGGTTGTATATGTTTTTGGCAATCAGGAATCCTTGTTCCTGTGGTGATACGTTCAGCGAACACATCTGTGCCGCTCACATACGCTGGCCTTGCTCCTTCACGGGCGGCTCTGCTGGACAATGTGTTTTGAGGACTTTCCTGAAAGTCACTATTTCAGGATTTCAAAAGTCCATGGCAGGTTAGCACTGGCATTTGCTTAGACTTCAACCAAAAGTCTGTATATGGTATAAATACTGATCATTTATATTACCGATGGCATGCCTCCTGTGCTGCGCAGCAAGGGGGAATGAGACCCCAATGTCCGCTGCGGCCTCCTTCCCTGTCCAGGCGTGACACACGAGCCCCAGCCTGGAGCAGGCCGAAAATGGAAACTTTGCGGTTTGCCGGAGGCTGATGCCCTGGGTGCAGGAACTGGGGAAATTCGCCTTCCCCTGCAGGGAGGCTGCCTCCCTGGCGCTGCGTCGGCGTGGAGGTGTTTGCTGCAGATGGAGCTCGGGCAGGAGAGATGGCAGCTTGGGGCCGTGCTGCTCACAGCAGCAGATTTGGAAGTGCGCCGTGGCAATTAGTCATCAGACAGGCCTTTAAACCCCACCTTCCCAAGGCTGGTGTGAAGCTGTCATAGGCCTCCGCTTCCTTTTAGGATAAAAGCCTCGGTTCCTCTCCGTGCAGGATTCCCCGCTGGATTACAACGTGTTGGTGCATACCTCTTTTTATTTTCCACTGACATTTATTTTTGACGATTATGTAGTCAATCCTTCAATTTGTTGTTAAGACTTGGAAAAATTGCAAGCTAATGGCCCGTCCATAGATGACTATGGTCTGGTCTGGCTCTTTTTTAGAGTCTCAGTGGAAACTTACCTTTTCTCAAGCAAGCACTGAATGGATAAATTCTGCACATGGATGTGATGGCATGACCTGCTCCTTGCAGGGAGGTTGGACTAGGTGACCTTTAAAGGTCCCTTCCAACCCAAACTATTCTGTGTTTCTATGATTCTATGGCTATGCACCTCCCTCTTTGTCACCAGAATGCTGACACGATGATATAACAACTTGGTAGTTTGCACAAAACCCCGCCTGTCTTTGTGTGGCCAAAAAAAGATCAAGCTGCAGCTCAGAAAACTTGTTACTCAGTCTAGATTTTTAGAATTATTATAAACATGCTTCCCTTGCAACTTACGCAGATCGTACAATGGCATTGGTTTCTAAATGGGAAAATCAAAAGCTTTTTATAGAGCCTGGATACACAAGTAATGGTAACTCAGGCAGGATCAACAAGAACAACAGCATGGCCAGATAAGGAGCATTTGGCACACATCACTTAAAGCAAAGCTATTTTAGTCAATTAATAATACAGTACTTTAATAATTGTAGCATAGTTTGGCTATCCTTATGAGACCAGAACCACAGCTTCTAGAAATGGCTGTCCTTTTGCTAAAACTGAAGTATGTGAACTTACTGGAACTACATGTTCGTTGTAGGACATAGCCCATGCAACATAGAAGGAGGCAGGCAGAGCTCAAATGATGCCAATAACGAAGAATACAATTTTCTTTAATTGACATACATTACCCAGATTTCCTGAGTTCATTCCTCTCTTCTTTTCATATACTCAGTACTGCCCATAAAGCTGTACTGGGGTTACATCTCTTCCATCCTTTGGCCTTCTAATTTTGCAGCTTCTCCCAAATATGAATCACATCTGAGTTGAAGAATCTTCCTGTGCCTGTGAAGCTTGAGTTGCTTCTCAGTTTCTCATTTTTTTCCCTTTGACGTTCATAGTGTAAGTAATACAAGATTGGAAAATATCACTTGTTTCATGGAGTCTCATCTTCTTACCTATTTCAATACTGCTAAATAAAAGATATTGGGACCATTTCTGTCTTTGAGATCAAATGGTGCAGACTCACTTGCCTTCACATCTTCACCTGCTTAAAGCTAATAATTCCTGGCTTTCTTTACTTGGCAGTGCAGATTTACCCACAGAGTCTGCACAGTCTCTGGCAGTGTCTTATAGTCACAGGCAGCAGTGGAATAAAAGGCACGTCTTGTGATGTGTATGTGACTACTACCAATTTGACCAGCTGCTTGTTACAGACACCCATATTTTTGGTATCCAAGATGGGAAACACTAAAATTCACCCTAGTGTACTCCTTCAGTGAGACATTGCTCAGAGATCGTAACATGCAATATGTATATATTTGCAAAAGTGTACTGTGTAGATCCGCATTGTGACGGACATCAAGTGGCTCAAAAATGGTGTATTGTAGTAATAGAAATACCCTTTTGACTATATGAACAACTCTAGACAAATCTAATGCACAGTCATAGAGGAGTCTTGCAAACAGAACTATAAACCTATAGCAGATCTTTTGCAGCCACTATGCCAGCAAAAAGTCACATGCCTACCTAACATAGCTATGCAGGCAAAGATCTTCTGTGTATGATAGACAACACATTTCAGATACCACCATCTTCAGGTCACGATTTACTCAGTGCAGAATTTTTCAATCACAAAACCACTGTAAGTCTTGCTATACTAGGTCTTATTTTCTTTAAATTTGGTTTCTTTTACTGAGCATGCTTGAAGATGGGAGATCAGTAGCCCAACAGGTTGGGAGATGGCTGACACAATTCGTTATCACCCCATTCCAGCACACTCTGGCATAGCCAGAAGGGGCAGGACATGGACTGTGAGGGGTTCAGCTCTCCCGTTCACGTTCATACCTGAGACAAGATCTGCAGATCTTGCACAAGTACTGACATCATCAGCTAACCTGTAAAAATTATTGTAAAGGATTATGGTGGCTTCTTAGGGTTTGTTGTTGAAGGAGGACTTTTCACTGTTAAGCATCCTATTCCATGTATGTGATCCCTGAAAACCTCAGCAACTCATCCTGTTGGTCATTGGGGTTTTCTCTGTAGTCTGTGGAAGAGGAGTGGTATGTCTCCAGAGAGTAGCAAAATGTGTTTCCAAACAAAACTTAGTGACATGCTCTCTGGAAAGGCTTCTCTTTCTTCCCAGGGGGAACCTGGGCCATTGATGTAGAGCAGACACTGGCTTTTGAGGCAATGAATACTGAAGGAGGTAAAAGTCTCCCAGAGGGATTATTGCTGTCAGCTAGCTCTGAGCCATAAAATCTGTAATACTGAAGATTCCCTTCTATTAATCATAGAATCATAGAATAGTTTGGGTTGTAAGGGACTTTTAAAGGCCATCTAGTCCAACACCCCTGCAATGAGCAGGGCCATCTGCAACTAGATCAGGTTGCTCAGAGCCCTATTCAACCTGACCTTCAATGTTGTCAGGGATGGGGCATCTACCACCTCTCTGGGCAACCTGAGCCAGTGTTTCAGCACCCACACTGTGAAAAATTTCTTCCTTAGACCTACTCTAAATCTACCCTCTTTTAGTTTAAAACCGTTACCTTGTCCTATCACAACAGGCCTTGCTAAAAAGTCTGTCTCCATCTTTCTTAGAAGCCCCCTTTAAGTACTGGAAGGCTGCAATAAAGTCTCCCTGGAGCCTTTTCTTCTCCAGACTGAACAACCCCAACTCTCAGCTTTTCCTCACAGGAGAGGTGTTCCTCTGATCCTCTGATCATTGTTGTGGCCCTCCTCTGGATCCGCTCCAACAGCTCCCTGTTTTTGTTGTGCTGAGAGCTCCAGAGCTGGGTGCAGTACTCCCAGGGGGGTCTCACCAAAGCTGAGTAGAGAGGCAGAATCCCCTCCCTTGACTTGCTGGCCACGCTGCTTTTGATGCAGCCCAGGATACGTTTGGCCTTCTGGGCTGTGAGTGCACATTGTCAGCTCATGTCCAGCTTTTCATCCACTCGTACCCCCAAGTCCTTTTCAGCAGGGCTGCTCTCATGCCTTCATTCCCCAGCCTGTACTGATACTGGGGCTTGCCCTGACCCAAGTGCAGGACCCCTCACTTGGTCCTAGTGTTTGTAGGGTCCTCAGCACCAATCTAGTTTGTTTAACTATATTATAATAAAGAACAAATACAGCAACTAGATAACTGAAACATAGAAGTATTTCCTCAGACCTTTATGTTTTGCAGCCTGATTGAAGAAATGTATGCATGTCTTGTAAAATGCATCAAATAATGCTCATGCCTGGGAAAAAGATCATTCAGAAAAGCAATTTACATGACTTGACAGGTTTGGTACCAAATTTAACCCTAAGGATTCCCTCCCATGCCTTCTTGATCCAGGAGCTATGCTGACTCATTTCCAGCAATTATTTTTGTCATGTGGTACTTTTCTGAACATCAAGCTTTATATACGAAGATTACTTGGGAACACTAGTTAAAATTCGGTTTCTGACCGACTTCTGACCGACTTTCGACCAATCTTTCTGTGAAAGATTGACCGAAGTCAATCTTTCACAGAAGACCTTAGAAGAACAAATATGAACCTGTTTGCTTTATATGAACACTTAAAAGTATCAGTGCATTTATCACAGTAGTAGGAACAGTTTCTCTATGACCTACTTCACCACTCACAGGCTGGGCCTGTGACCTCGCTGCCGTGCAGGGTGTATCCCGGTCCTGTCCCCTCGGCTGTCCTTACAAGCTGAGGCTTTGAGCCTCCCTTCCTTTGAGCTTCCTTTGAGCTTCCTTCCATATATGCTGTACCTCACTTTGTGGTTTCAACAACGCAGAGAATACAGCTATTATTTAAAATGCACCGCTGCACAGGCTAACACCAAGCACTGAAAACTGAGAAGCAAAATCAACAGGTAACACAACTTATCTCCTTGTACTTTGGTACCTTCCCTCATTAGGTATTGTTGACTCTAGCCCATCTCCGAGCAGGGGTAAATGACTGAGCAGACGTACCCTCTTCACAACATAGTCCTTTTGAGCTAACTGGTAAACTGTAATGAGCTTGTGAAAACAAAAGCACTGGAAATAATTCAAAGTGAGGGACACACTCAGTCAGAGCAAGGTGATATTCTGCAAATCCCTCTCCCACCTTCTGAAGGGGAGCGCAGCTGCTCAGTGCCAATGCAGGATGAGTTAAAAGCACGCCCAGAGAGAAGTTGTCCTCTTGTCTCACTCTCTCCCAGCAGCTGCTCCAAGGAAACCTTGGCAGCTCATGTAATAAATTAGAGAAGTTTACTGGGGTCACACAGTTGAAGCAAAAAACACTGTGACACAGCCCATGGAGCTGTTAGCTTTTTTCCCGTCTTTCTCTTTATACAGACTTTGTTTCAGACTGGTCTCCTTTACACGATGCCTCTGTCCATGGGCGTCTGCTTACTCTGAAGAAACTCATCAAACAGGTACACCTCTGCTGGGCTGATATGATCTCTGCTGGGTTTGTTCAGTTGTTGAATGCAGTTTGCTTTACTGTGAAACCTCCAGGGCGAGAAAATCTTGTTGACCAGAATGCAGTGAAATCTGCATGTAACAGATAATATTTTTTTTTTTCTGCAAACATTTCCTTGCCTAGCACAACCTCTGTGCACTAAGCTGATGAGGTATCATAATATCCTGGGTCGTACAGGATATTCTGGTACAGGTAATGGCACCCGGTCTCTGGGATCTCTGGGTGGCTGGAGGTTTCCTTCTGCAGCTCCTGAGAGAGGCGTTTGGTGCCCGTGTGGGGGGTAGCTCTGGACTCAGGCAAGGCTCCAGTTGAGGCTTCAATTCATCCACCCACACATCTATTTCTGAAGTGCCTGGGGGTGTCCGGGGGCCCTGCTCCCATTGAAGAAGGGCACAGCTAGGGAGAAGTAATTTCTGAACCTCACTGCTCTGTTTCTTCAAAATTCTTGGATTTAGCTTACGGAGGAGTTGACGGAAAGGGAAGGGTTGTTGGAAAGTTGGAGACTCTTCCAGCTTAACTTTCTGGAGCACTAAGACTGCTAGAAACAAACGATCCTGTAGAATCAAACCAACGGTTTCCAATGCAGGGGCTGGTTTTCCTTCAGAGAGTGCCATGCTCTGACCAAAGACCAGCAAACATCTCAAAAGCATTTCAAGTTTCAATCTAAACAACTGCGGACTCAGCAGGCAGGAGGTCAGAATGCTTGAGCAATGATGTAAAAAGGCGGCAGTCACAACCCTGCCAAGAACTCTAATAGCAATTTTTAACCTTTTTTTTTTATTTTATTTTAGAGTTTATTATTCATGGTGTAGTAGAAATAAAGTTACGCTGAGTTCCTAAAAGGGTGTTTGTATTGTCCCATCAGACAGTCCACTGCCTACAACTTTCTGCCCCCATCAGCAGTGGGTGAAAGGCATGACCTCTGCTATGCTGTGCCAGTATTCCCTCCAGCCAGAGCATCACAGCCTCTTTGCTTACCCATTGAGATGAGCACGTCCAGGTAGTTGAGGAAGGTGTCATTACATAAAGCTTTAGGGATCATAATAGAAAGGGTTGTGGGGTTTTTGTTCGTATGGGGGTTTTGGTAGTTGGCTGTAATGATATTTTCTATTAATTCATCAGGGGAGTGATGTGAATCTTGTTACAGCAGACCAGGTTTCTCCTCTGCATGAAGCCTGCCTAGGGGGTCATGCTGCGTGTGCCAGTGTCCTATTAAAACATGGTGCTCAGGTGAGTGCATGATGGACAGACCGTTGTCTTCAGTGTTAGCATGTTGTATTGTCACATTTTAATGCTAGGTGATGTACTATTTCACAACAGTGTATCACTGTGACATACACTCTGTACTTAGCTCTGCTTAAAGTATACATGTTATAAAATGTACTACTTAATAAAGCAATCCAAAAAGCACAGATATAAACAACAGTTATTACTGTTCTTCAGAAGAACGAAGGTGCAGTGTTCTCATCATTTACTGAAAGAATAAGGGGAAGTTTCTCTTGCAAAGGGTTTATAATCCTGCAATAGTTAAGGGTGCATTTTATTTTCTGCACACACTAGCCCCGTCGGTGTCAATATGCAGAGTCTTAAATAGAGGTGTAGGACTATTAGGATCAAATGACCGTAAAATGGGGAGAAAATGGAAACAATGCACAAGTACGATGGTGAAATGGGCATGTCTCATGGCCTCTACTTTTCGAGCTAATGTAAAAATTATAGTGAATAAGAAAATTAACTCATTATACACTTATTACCTTTCAGTTTAAATTTTCTCAAAAAAAGGGGCGGGCTGCACATAGACCATTTCAGGTCAGGACAATGGACAAGCGTGTTTCAGCTGAAATGATAGCTGAGAAATGGGCACACATTTAACGCAGTAACTTGGTAACTCATGAGAGACCCTGAAGTGACACTGATTAAACATTCGTTTGCAGGAGGAGAGACTTAGGGGCAATTTTTAAAATTTTTTTTTTAATTATCTTTTTTATAAGAACTTGTAATCCTCAGAAGCAGTAGGCAGTTTTTGCAAGGAATTAAATGAAAAGTATCGAGAACCAAATTTTCTGTTGAGAAACTAGATAATTTTAATCTGTTTTGAAATACTGAGAAGACAAGCAAAAAGCCTAATTGTGTTTTCTTTCCCCCAGGTGAATGGAGTTACTGTCGACTGGCACACTCCATTGTTCAGTGCGTGTGTCAGTGGCAGTGTGGCTTGCTTGAATTTATTGCTGCAGCATGGAGCCAGCCTACAACTGCCCTGTGACTTGGCATCCCCCATCCATGAAGCTGCTAAGAGAGGTAACCCTATGGGCATCAGCATCCCTTTCCATGTTCCTAGCAACATGTTGAAGTGGAAAAGAGAGATAAAGAAGATAATTTTCTTGATCTGGGCCATGTGAAATACTTCCTAGTTGGCCTCATCACAAGTGGTGCGGTTCCTCCCACCACTGGTGCTCACCAAGGGCAGCTCGGTTAGGCTCTTGGGGCCTCTGAGTTCATGTGGTGAAACCTGGAAGGGGTTGCATTGTCCAAGGCAGTTGCCTGCAATGGAGTCATCTGGCTATCTTCAAAAGCAGTGGAGAGAAACACAGTGTGATTCGTCTCATCTTCGGTAGACATCTGAAATGAGTCAGATAAAATGTGAGGACTTTAACCAGTTTTGCTAACCATGGCTTTGCAGCTCCTATTTTCCAGGTTGGAAATACTGGAAAAGATGGAAGTATTACACCACCACCTCTTGACAAAACATTGAATCTTTGCCAAATTACACCACTGAAATAGAGAATTTGCTGAAAAAATGCCTAACCTCTGTGAGTTGACTTTTACTTTATCCCTTTTAAGGTCATGTGCAATGTGTTGAATTCCTTGCGTCCCATGGGGTAAATATAGATCACAACATCAAGCATCTGGGTACTCCGCTTTATGTAGCTTGTGAGAACCAGCAAGTGAACTGTGCCAAGAAGCTGCTTGAGTCAGGTAAAAAGAAAAACAAAGGATGGTGTATTTTTGTTTTTTTGCAACGTCTATCTTTGGATTCTCTTTGCATCAAAGAATCAGGGGAGCTCCTGTTCTGAGACCTGGAGGTGTTTCGCTCTTAATAGCAGCCCTGTGTTAAATGGGGGAGCAGGGTAACCAGGATCTTAACCCAGGAATCCAGCTTTACAGCTCCCAACAAAAACACAGAATCACAGAATCATTAAGGTTGGAAAAGACCTTTAAGATCAAAATGATGGGTTATCCTCAATTTCACATGGCCAGTGGTGCCTGGAACAAGCACCATCCTTTCCAGTGTCTGTGTGTGTGATGCTGCAGTTATTTGAAGTGGGCAGGAAAAAATTTCCTTTTTTTCTTTTCCTCTCTCTTCACCCAAAACAATTGACTCAGTCAAATTTACATAGTATTTCTGCAAGCATATTTTAATTTCCACTGAGTTCATAAAAAGTTTAAAACATTTCCAACACAGGAAAACATCCAACACTATATACTTTGCATCAAACCAACCTTGCTGTAAGTGTAAGCACTTGGATAATTAAACAAGGCCATTTCTTGTTATCTGCAATAGTGCATCTCTTCTAACCAAAGGGGATTTATCACCTAAAACAACCACATAGCTAGTACAAAAACGATGGGTCAACAAAGTGCTTTGAAAAAAAACAGGCAAATGTCATGTAGATCACCTTATGCACTATTTAGCACAGTGATCCCTTTTTGGAAGAAGTCAAATACTAATTAATCTGAATATGAAATGTTTGGTTATTATTTTCTGTTTTCTGCAATTTTGGTTTTTTACTGCCTTCTATACATGAGAATATGTACAATAAAAACATTATGAATAGTTTTTACTTAGTTCTGCAACTCACTCTTCTTAGGGTGTTTTAGGAGCCACTAATGGGGGAACACTCATCAGGGGCGCTTGCTTATATCCTCCTCTACCAAGGGCCTCTGGAACTTTTCCATCCTCACATTTTTTCCCCAACAAATACTTTGGCGTTTGGAAATCCCTCTGACTTAAGCCTCTGGTACAGAGCAGGTTGAAACCCTGCATGCATTTTAAAGGAATGGGGCACTGGGATGGGGAGAAAAGGGGGGCTGTAGGTGGAACTACATTTTTCTCCTGCTTCAAGATATCCATGGGCTGGGCTGTGGATGAATGAAAGACTTCATGCGCCATTACTCTGGGTTCATGTTCTTAGTCACAAGCCCACTCGCACTTCAACCAGTGCATGTGCAATTTGTGGTACCAAGCCCCAGCCTAAGGGAATCCACCACTGGGTGGAGGCTACAGCATTTACAGATTATTCAGAGAAATAGCAGCTAGTGCAGGAAATAGAAATAGGCTACTGTGTAGTCATTATTCTTTGTCGTCTCTTGGTGATCAGGAGCAAATGTGAACAGCGGCAAGGGCCTGGACTCCCCTCTGCACGCGGCCGCCAGGAGTTGCAGCGTGGAGCTGGTGACACTGCTGATTGACTTTGGAGCAGACATTTGGGTGAAGAATGCTGAAAGCAAGAGGCCAATGGAGCTGGTCCCACCCAGCAGCCCCGTGGGCCGACTCTTCCTGCAGAAAGAAGGTGCCCCTTAGCACTTGTTTTATTTGTTCAGTTGGGATTTGCTAGGGAAAAGCCACACAAACTGCTGCAAAAGGCTATGCTATTTCATGCTACAAGTGCTACAAAACTGAGGAAAACTAAGCTTACCTCCATTTGCTGACATACGGACACTAAGTTTTCTAGTGTCAGAATATAGAGGCACACTAACAGAGATAACGTAGCAACAATAACCCACCTTTCAACCTCCAGGTTGTGGATCTACTGCATCAGGGAGCAATGGTATGGAGATTGCAATAGAATGCAAAGTAGAGTTTAGGGTGAAAAAACAAGCAAAACGGTCCTTAGAAATTAATGTTGGCTTCTCCTGATTATCTAAAGCACTGAGGTCAGTGGAAGTCTCTCAGTTCCCTTGTTTCTGACCCAGGAGTGTTACCTGGAGTGTGCTGACAAACGCACGCAGAAAATGACCTCTGATGGGAGTTGAGGCTAGCTGATGAGTGCTAGGACTGCGATCTCTGGTTATACAGTGTGCTGACGGTCAGGTGGGTGCCAGATACTGCTCTCAGCATACATGCAAAATTGCAACCATAAAATTTTCAATGCAAGTGATACTGAAAAAACAAACAAAAAAGTATATTGAAAGACTCTTTTTCTAGTTCTTTGCCTTTCACTTTTATTGTTGGGCCAAGTTCTTATGTAGGTACAAAAGTATCTTTAAAATTAAAGACTCTATATTAGTTTTTTTGTGGGGATTAAGTAAAATTACACAAGAATGATATAATGAATACATATATAAACACAGATATGTATAAAATAGGCTTTTTTAAAATGCCAACATTATGTGCTGAATAATCCAGCAGTATCAAACTGTAGGCTTAACTTTAAGAAGTGCTTATTTTGTACCTGTAAATGAAATAGTTCTGGGTCCATTTTATTTTATTGATTATGAATACTTGAATGAATTATGGAGAGAAATCTTACCTATCAATCTTCAGGTAAATTAGAATAAGGTCTTTCATGTTGGTGTACTTGTGTTCTTCTTTAGATGTTCTCATTCAGTCAGTAAACTATACACATTACTAAATAATCTGGATTTTCATTATTTTAAACAAGCTGCTGGCAGTGTGGTCCATGACACTTATTATTCCAGTTACATGTTGATGTGATTGTTGTCATGAACAGATTTATACCAAGGTAAAACTGGAATAATAGTGATGAATCATGCCCTGCTTGAAATAGTAATACAAAAATAGTAGCGTGAAAGCAACTGTGCTGTGCATGTTATGTATGAGCAACAGATATTTGGTTTCCCAGCCTAATCTGTGGTGCACAGAGGGATGATCTTTTCAAGCTCCAATCCCTCCTGTGTTAGACTCTTGACTCCTGTAGCACTATGTGTGTCCTGTTTATTTGAGATAAAAAACCACTTCAGGCACACCCTGCGGAGCCGGCCCAGGAAGCGCTGCTCAGGCTGAGCTGACGGTGCAGGCAGTAAGGAAATTTTCTAAGTGAAATTCAGCAACTGAAATCAGAAATGGTAAGTGCCAGAAGGGCAATATGTGGCTGAACAGTGTTTGTCCCATGTTCTCCAACATGCCCTTCTCCAAGTTGGGTCATGCCTGATGGGCAGCTGGTGTCTAGCTTCGTTAGATGGCTGAATGGTTGCAACACGGGAGAGTGGTGCAAACATTACCCCTCTGGTTTCATGCCGAAATTTGGCAACTTGCTGCAGGGATCAGTGTCACCCCACCAGCCCCATGGCACATCAGCACCAGCATGGCCGAGCTGCTGCTCTCTTGCCCCACATGCGGCTCCTGTCCCCACATGCCGCATGCGCTGGGAGGCAGCAGCCCCGCACCCATGGCCAGGGCAGGCTGGAGGGAGCGTGTTTTTGCACCAGAGATGAGTGGGTGAGTGTGCCGACCCAGAGTCGCCCCAGGACTAGCCCAGAGCAGGTATACTACGTGTAGTGGTCTACCTTCCCAGCACTTCACCATGCTGCTGGTCCACTGCATACCCTGCTTGTGTTGCAGGGAGGGTCCTACGTGTGGGTGGGAGAAGTAGCTGATGATCCAGAAATGCACTGTGTTTTTGAAGAGTATGCTTGCCCTTGCTAAGTATTTTCAGCATAGTGACACTGCTTGTGTTTTGATAAAGTCTTTCTTTTAGTCTTTCTTTAGTCTTTCTTTTTCTTTTGTTAATGGAAGCTTTTTTAAATGAGATGTTTGCAGACAGGGCATTTATCTGTGGAATCAGTGTGACCAAACGCACGTGCAGTGTGACACGGCAATAGCCGGTCTCACTTGCCCCATATTGGCTTGCCTTGTTGTCTTGTACCCAAGCACAGGGTAACTCACCTGTTGACCCCTAGCAGGAAGGCACAGCCTTTTTAATAGTGCAATGGTCTTCACCCTTGCAGAGCTGATGGAAAAGTGGTGTCCTCCACGAGGGAGGACTCAAAAGTTGATAAAAGCTGCCACCTCACTGTGTGTTTTCAGCAGCCCCCGTTTCCTTCCCACTGCACTGCACTCCTCCACCAGCACTAACGTTTCAGCTCTCCCGTGACCGCTATCTTACCCGCCCAGCAGGCAAGCATGGCGGGTAGCACTTTAACTGTCGCCTCCCAGATCACTTGCCTCCCTCTTGTTTTCTACACTGTCTTCCCACTCCCAGCATCCAACCCCCACGTCCGAGCCTGCTGCCCTTCTTATCTGCCCTCCCACAGCCTGCCTGCAACCCTCCATGCTTGTCACCCTTGCGTGCTGCACACCGGAGTGCAAAGGATATGTTGGGGAGCTGAACATTGACAGACACCAGAGTTAAAAGCATCACATGGGATCTACCTCTTTGTGAAAAGAATAAACCCCTATTAAGCATATAATGCTATTATACTTAAATAATATTAAAAAAAGCATCACAGATTCTTCAGCAGGGCTTGTATTTATCAGCATGGGACCAGTTAATCTGGAAGGTTTAAATAAATTATTATGTAGTATTTCTTTTGCTATGTGTTTGTCACTATTATGAAAGATGTCTCAAGAAAGCAATGGGCTGCAAACTTGGATCTCACTGGGGGAGTCAGGCGGGGAGAGGACTTTGAAGAAAGCATTGGTCACCTCTTTTTCTCAGACAACACAAACCACTTCACCCTCGTGCAGCTTAAAAGGGAAAGACTGATGCTGCTAATGCTGATTGCGGCTGTGTAGTGACAGAGAATGACTAGGCTTGAACTGAGTCGCAGGTGGGCTGATGTCCTTTGGTGGGCACAGGTCTGGCTTTTCACTGCTGAGCAACCTGGGGTGGCTGCACACCTCCTGTGCAAAGTGGGTTGCAGGAATTGGGGGGAGTGGTAATGCACAGCTGCCATTTCAGCTTTACAGTTGTGGGGTGATAAAGCCATGTGTGTAACCTCTTCCCCGGCTCTTTCTCCAGGACCGCTTTCCTTGATGCAGTTGTGCCGCCTGTGCATCAGGAGGTGCTTTGGACACAAGCAGCATCAAAAAATAACTGGACTTCTCCTTCCGGACGAACTGAAACATTTCCTTCTCCATGTTTAAACCTTTCATGTTCAAAATGGTGCCTTTAATAACAGAGCAAGGTTGGTTGAGGAAAGACTCTTCTCATCAATAGCATTGCCAATGCCTGCAATGTTAATTTATAATAGTTGCTGGTCCCTGGTAAAGCACTGGGTCCATGAAAGACAGGACTCACCAACTTGCTCAAGTCCCCACTGCCACCACCCCCGGCAAATCCATCATTTGGAAAGGAACAATTCTGCATGGCTGCATGCTGAAGCTTGGAAACGTGACTATATCTAGGAGCCCCTTAGAAAGTGCAGAAAATGAGCACAGCATTTTAAAATAGATCTCTTGACTCTCTGTGTCCTGGCACAGTTGCAGAGGGCTCGTGGTTGACAGTGCCTTACCAAGAAAATGCATACCCCAGCCCAGCACTAACTAACTAACAGCATACTAACTAAGGTATATATTTAAGGATAGCTACACTTTCTCTGTAAGCAGCGCTCATGTGCCTGTTGCCTGTGGGGGCTGTACCCACCCTGCTGTGGAGATAAGCAAAGGGAACCTGGCTGAATTTAGCTGCAAAGCAAGAAATGTCCTCTGGCAGGTGTTATTTATTTTCTAATTATACCACGCTGCGGATAGAGGAGCACCAACCAACAATCATCTGCGTTTAGGCCAGCGTCTGAAACACGCGTTTCTGCCATGACAGCAAGTAGGTCACTGCTGATGGTACTCCCTACAGTGCAGTAATAGTGGGGGGAAATCCATTAATCATCCATTAAAATGACTTATACCTGATGTTTTGAGACATAAGGGAGCCACACTTCAGAACTACACATTTTCTCCTTGTAGCATATTATTTTTCAAGGATACAGGCTAACAGGTTATCTGTTGCAGGCACTGAGTGCTCCCCTTTTCTGCCTTGAAAATTAAGTGACATTTCCTAAGCATTCCTCAGCATGTATCCGAAAAACAACAGCTTCTATCCCCTTTCCCCACCTAAGAAAAGGGATCATCTTAAGAGTGAGAGAACTCTTTTTTTCTTGGAGAGGTGCTGCCTCATCCGTAGCATTTTCCATGGGAGCAGTAATAGTAACACCTCTAATGTGTGGTGCTGGAACAAACAATGAAAATACTATAAATGAAAGTCCATTTCAAATTAAAAAGACAATGGATAATTTCTGTCCCC
>NW_010534477.1:3231-3525 GCF_000687285.1 Phaethon lepturus | reverse complement strand
CCCCTATCATGCACCAGCTTCCGGAAAAATCAAACGATCCAATTGTCTGTTAAAGACTACACTGAGAGCAGTGGGTGGTGTGACATTCGAACATTGAGATAAACATTTTGGAAAAGCCACCTGGTTAGTCAGCACTAGGGGATCTACTAATAGAGCCGGGCCTGCCCAATCAAAACTTACGTACTGTAGAAGGGGATAAAGTCCTGTGGTGCATGTGAGAAATATGCTGGGGAAGACAGTCTGGGTTACTCCTGCCTCAGGCAAAGGCAAACCCATTCGTGGGATTGCCTTTGC
>NW_010534477.1:0-3078 GCF_000687285.1 Phaethon lepturus | reverse complement strand
CAGTAAGAATCACCCAGATAGATGAGGAATGAGCTTTACTGAAACCGAGCAACATGCAGTGGTGATGGAACCAGAACTGGCTTCAGCAAATTATGCACAGCAACTTCCTCGAGATCGACATCTTCAGCCCAGAGACTGTAGGCATGGGCCACACCAGATATACTGGCTGCAAGCTCCAGATGTAGCATGCAACGGTCCAACACCACACACCTTCTCTCCTGCCCTGTGATATTGTTATGATAGATGGAGCCCAAAGTCGTGGACCAGATGAGCTCAACAGACGTTTTAGAGGGGTGGCCCATAGGCTAAGGGAATGCTGTCTGTGTCTGTATATCAGAAGACAGGGAAAGTGGTGATGATTAATTGGAATGTACTGGAAAGTGCAGGACCTGGGCATGATGTAGATGGTATGGAATATGGTGTGGATACTGTCCTAGTTTCAGCTGGGATAGAGTTAGTTTTCTTCTTAATAGCTGGTATAGTGCTGTGTTTTGGATTTAGGATTACAATAATGTTGATAACACACTGATGTTTTTCCTTGTGGCTAAGTAGTTCTAGTGCTCATACTAAGTCAAGGAGTTTTCAGCTTCACGTGCTCTGCCAGCGGGGAGGTGCATAAGAATCTGGGAGGTGGCATAGCCAGGGCAACTGACCCGGACTGGCCAAAAGGATATTCCCTACCATATAATGTCATGCTCAGTATGTAAAACGAGTTGGCTGGGGCGTGGGAATTGCTGCTCAGGGACAGGTGGTGAGTAATTGTTACATTGTGCGTCACTTGTTTGTTTTATATTCCTTTATCAGTATTGTTGTTGTTGTTGTTGTTTCCTCTTTCTTTGCTATCCTATTAAACTGTTTTTATCTCAGTCCACAAGTTTTTTTCTGATTCTCTCCCTCATCCCAACTTGGGAGTGGGGGGCAAGTGAGCAGCTGCGTGGTGCTTGGTTGCCCGCTGGGGCTAAACCACAACAGCTAGCAACTTGGAATTCTCTGTACTAAATACAGAATAATATTCCTAACATACATTTGATATTAAAAATGCTTTCAAACTTTGCTTTTATTCCCTAATGTGCTTTCTGAAAGAGACCAAATGATGAAAAATCATTACTGTGATCTTCCTTTTTCCCTTATGTTTTCCAGAGGCTGTTTTCCTTTTTATCTAGGCAGGTGTTAAATACCTTTTGGATTCCAGATTTTATACTGAAGATTAAAGGCACTTGTGCAATATTTGGAATATGTTAGTATGGTGACATTCCTATGGTAGAAAAAACTTGCCACTGATATGGGATATGATTCACTACTGTAGTTGGGCTCACTTTTCCTCTGCTCTAGAGGGAGGAAAAAAATCTGGACTTGACTTTTCTGCCTTCTGTCTATCTAGGGAACTTCCCATGTCTGTTCTGATTCCAATTTTACCACAAATATTTCCCCAGGTATTTTGCATCCACAAAACAGATGGGGGATTCCTCCCAAACCTTCAAGCTTATTCTAAAACATCTCCTAACTAGCCTGCTACCTTTTATCAAAGCATGCATTCAGAATCTTTATGCTATCTTAACAATCAAACAAAAAACAACAACAAAAAACAACCCTCTAAACCTCTCCCCTAGGCTTAATCTTGGCAGAGAGAAAATTTGGTTATTTGTTCTAACAAGGTTAAGCCATTCATGTTGGGAAGGCAAGTTTGTCTTTTGTCAGTGTTTTCTTCATGATACTCCCAAAGAAACCTCTTCATTCAGATGTTTACCACCTCTCACCTGTTTACAGGGTGAGGCTTCATACTTGCATCAACACGGATCTCTTCAGGTAGAATTTTGAGTTGCTGGGAGGAAATGTGCTGCTTGCTGATTAAATGACAACTTTAATGGATAATTCCATTATTATCCTCTAAATTAATTTTAAAGGAGCAGTATCTGTAAATTATTATACAGAGTATCTAATTAAAAACTTTTTCAGTGGAGGACACGGAGTTTTGCTTCTGTCCTCTGAACAGTATCTCCATTTTTTAGCTTCAAGTCATTTGGTGTTCTCCCTCCATCCCCCACTGCTGGCAATGAAGAAAACCTTACAGTTGTACACTAGTGGAAAAAAGCCAGCAACAAACTATTTTACAAAAAATTTGGAAAGGAATCTTTCTGTCTTTTATGTCCTAAAGTGATTTGCTTTAAAAGAAACAGGATTGGCCCTCACCTGAGAGGAGCTGCAGAGGAAGCTTGTTTGAAATAGAGGCATTTAGATCTAGAGGGTTTTCTTCTCCAGCTTTCTTGCTACAAATGGTAGTTAGTTTGTGATTGATACATAGCCATTTCAGTGCCTGAAATGCTGAAGCACTATAGAAACAAAACAATGTTCTCCAATTCCTTACTGCAAGCTTTTGTTTGTGGTCCTTCAGAAGTGTTTTGATCAAATGTATTTGGCAAAGAACTCACAACAGACTGCAGTGTGTGTTCTTGTATCCTGTATTTGTGGATAACAAGCTTTCTTTTGGGCCTGCTATGTGAAAATAAAACAAGTTGCTTCAAAGGAAGTAGAATTAATAAAACTTGGTTTCCTACAGTTTTTGTGTGTGTTTGGGTTTTTCTCCCCTTAATGCTGTATCTCCTGTGAGCTCCTGCCTTCCCTTTACACAGCTTTCTCCTACATCACCTATGCTGTCCTACTCCCTGTGTCCCCTTGCCATCATCCTGGCCCAGCACCATGTGCCTTTATATTCCCTGATTACCAGTGAGGTGAGAAGTAATACCATGCTGAGGATTTAAGTTACAAATATGTTGATTAGCCAATCAGTAGCCTTAGCATCACTGTTTACTTTGTGCTATGATCTTTTCCTTAGTAGGATTATTAATTTTGGAACCACTGATGTTCATGATACTTAGAGATGTCCTTTTTTTCGTTTGGATCTCTATCCTTCCAAAGCCTTTGACACTGTCTCCCCCACAGCATTCTCCTGGAGAAACTGGCAGCTCATGGCTTAGACAGGTGTACTCTTCACTGGGTAAAGAACTGGCTGGACGGCTGAGCTCAGAGAGTCGTGATGAATGGAGTTGAATCCAGTTGGTGGCCGGTCACAAGTGGTGT
>NW_010534476.1:0-5575 GCF_000687285.1 Phaethon lepturus | reverse complement strand
GTCATCTGCAAACTTACTGAGGGAGCACACACTTGCAAACCAAAGTCCATTATCTGCAATGATACCCACTGGAAATGCATGCTGGGCAAGCCGTGGGAGAAGTTTCCATTACTGCATGAAAAAGATCTATTTCTTAATTGGAAAATCAACAAGCTATCAGAAGGTATACTTGATTTGTTTCATGCTGCCCCACTCTTGCTAATTTGCTGGAAACCTCTTTCTGACACTGCATTGGTTTTATTGTTTTTTATGCCTAAAACTATCTAATCTATAATGAATTTGTTTTGCAAAGGAGATTAACTTGCTGGAAAAGGTCAAATATGGATTGTCCATGAGGGCCTGAAAAGTCTCAATTTTTCAGACTTTTTTCCCTGAGTTTTTCACAGAACAGAACAGCACATGCAAAAATGACCTGGAAAAGAACTTGTAGTTTTCACATAAGAATAAGTACTAGCATTAAATACACAGGCAAAAAGGTAGTTATTTTCTGTACCAGAATCATAATTTTGTATGCATGATGACAGCTACTGGTAATTATCTGTTAGTTATCTATACATATACGCTGATATTTATACTGTTCTTGCATGCCATTTATTGAATATAGGTTTTACATGACATGGCCACTAAGCTCCAAACATTCCCATATATTTAGAATCAAAGTCAAAATGCAGCTTTAAGTGCTAGCAATAGCTGTGAACTAAGCAAATTTCCTAAGAGATGATCTTCACAGCAAAGGGGCAATGTACACAATGTAGATTTTATATCTCTTTCATTCACTTTTACGGTACAGTTATTTTATTTTACCTGTTGTTAATTTAAAACATTATGACCATTTTATTCTGCTTACAAATTATTCCACCTTGATTTAAATACAGCTGCTTCAGGTCGTTCTAAGAAGCTGATAAAAGCAATTTATAGAAACAAGAAACAAAGCACTATCTGTTACTTCCTTTATAAAACTTAGGTTTTCCTTTAGTGTCATATTTTTAATTGGATACATGTGTAATTTATTTATTTTTACACCAAGAGAAAATATATCATAAAATGGCTACATATTAACGATGAATAAATCAATCAACGCAGAACGCAGTCTCTTTGACCTATGATGCTGATAATAGAGGTTCTTAAAGTTGGTGCAGTGAGTGAAACTAGTGCACCAGTAATGAATTAGCATCAGGGTATCAGCCAAGAGATGCCCACAAACTCTTTGCTATGCCACACTGACCTTAATATTATTAAATAACAGTGGCTGTCTGCAAATAAAGTTAGCTGTTCTTCCAAATGTCTAGGTTAACAACAGACAGAACTCCCTAGATTCTGTATTATAAATACTGACTGCAACACTAGTAAGAATAATAGTTTAAAAGGCTTTGTCTAGAAAACATTATTTATGTAGTTTTTGTATACTCATGCCATTACAATAGTCTCTTTTAACCTTGAAATGCACTTTTTTTTTTTTTCAGTTTGCATGATTTACATCTGAAAGATTTGAAAATTTGATCCTGGGGATAATTTTTCACTAGTCTGCGACCTAAAGTTTCTTATCCTCAGATAGTTCTGTGTTCTCTGAGGAAACGATGAGTTCATCATAAACAAAAAAAATTTCTCTACTTTTTATCTGAACCTATAGAAAATAACATCTAAAGGTCTTGGGATGACTGCATAATGCTTCTTACCTCCCTGAATTTGTTTTCTGTGCCACAGATCCTCTGGAATGAAATCAAAGCAGGCTGCTACCACTTTATCTCGGAGGGATGCATCATAAAATCATTCCTCTCTTTTTATCCATAAAGGAAGCCCATGGTATCTTCAGACAAGTCTGTCTTTCTCTTCTTGTCTCGGGTGAGGATTTCATAGTGTCCCTTATTTAGACAAGTATATTCTCGCTTCCCACCTGCCCTCTGCATTACTCATGACAGGCACATGCCATAAAAAAAAAGTCAGGGTTCAGTTAGTTTTCACAGAAAAAAATAGTCCTCTGGGCGACTGAGGGGCATTTCTAACTCCTTTCAGTTGACTGCTGCCTGGGAAAACCTTGGTTTCCTTAAAAGACATCATACTGGTTCAGAAAGATTAAAATACTGTTTGCTATGCACCTGAGTCAGTTTTAAAATATAAAGTGTGATTTTGACAATCACTGATGTTGATTGCCCAGCCTGTTATATAGTGAACACTACAGTGAAAGGGGCCAAACATCTGCAGTTCTCATTAAGTTTTGCAGGAATGACAGACACCTAGAATTTCTGATAAACAAGTGCATATTTTCGCAAGTACCTGGAAAAGGGAATCTCCAAAGAACATCCACCATGTTTTAACATTTTAAATATAAAAAAAAATTGTTAGTATTTGAGGAAGATGCAAAGGATAGAAGAGCAGATATACCTTCAAAGCCCAAAAATGTATTTTGTGGAGGATTTTGCCCAGAAGAAGTCAAATTTTCTCACAAAAAGTAGACTAACTCAATTCCCTGGTTTCAGCTGGAATAGAGTTAATTTTCTTCCTGACAGCTGGTATAGTGCTGTGTTTTGGATTTGGGATGAAAATAATGTTTCTAACATGATGATGTTTTTAGTTGTTGCTAAGCAGTCAAGGACTGTCCAGCTTCTCATGCTGGCCTGCCAGCGGGAGGGCTGGGGGTGCATGGGAAGCTGGGAGGGGACACAGCCAGGACAGCTGACCCAGGCCGGCCAACGGGATATTCCATACGATACGACATCACGCCCAGTATATAAACTGGGGGAGCTGGCCAGGGATGTGCTGCAGCTCCAGAACTAACTGGGCATCAGTCAGCGGGTGATGAGCAATTGTGCTGTACATCACTCATTTTGTATATACTTTTATCATTATTACTATCATTATTATTCTTCTTTTCTTTTCCCAGTCCTGTTAAACTGTCTTTATCTCAATACACAAGTTCTACCTTTTTTTTTTTTATTCTCTCCCGTATCCTGCTGGCAGGGGGGCAGTGTGAGGAAAGAGCTGTGTGGTTGTTTTAGCTACCTGCCAGGTTAAACCACAACTCTCAGTAAAAGGAAATTTCCTTAAGCATTATATAGTCTTGATCTCATTTTTGTAAAAGTTTGGAAATATCCGAGAAGTAAGGAGTTCTCCTCCTTTCCAACCTCCCTCCAAAAACACAGAACACTAAGAGAATCTATTGGGAAGCAATTTCTAGAAATATATGGCTCCTGGATCAAACAGCTGATGGATTGCACACTTTAAAATCACTAACCAATGAAGTGAAGGTCACCACAAATTAAAAACTGAAGCTAAGCTGTACATTAGAAACTAACTATTGCCAAGTCTTATAGATCAGACTGTACAATATGGAATCTGTGGAATCCATCTGGCTCATGCAGAAGAAAAACTCCATCTTCTTTGGTACTTATCAAGTCAGATGATTCTACAGAACTGTGAAAGTTCTCTCAGTTTATTTCAAGATACAAAGTACTGCAGACATATGCTTTCAAGAGCCACCTAGACAAAAAACTCAACAATTTTAGAACAGAAGGGCTATTAGAGGTAATTCAGTTTATGATAAACTGACTTAGTTGACCAGGGCTGAAAGTGAAAAAGCTAACCTCCATCCAGAACTACAACCATTTCTCCAGAATGTATTTTAAGGAATGATGCAGCTATGAAAAATGTTAATTAACACAACATGTCTCCTGCTCTACACCAGGGAGATAGCATCCACTATATTCTTCACCAGCTCTACAGGAAGAGTTTTGTACACATTTCATTCTGACACTCCAGGTCAAAGTGCAAAACATAGTGAATTTTTTTGAAAACTACGAGAACTTGGAAAAGAATAACAAGTAAGAGGTTAAAAGCAAGCATAATTATAGACATGTAGATTTTCATATAGACTACTGCATAAAAATATAACATTGCCTGCTCCAGAAAGAGATCTAATCATTTTATGTGCTTCATAGAAGGTTACACATTTTTGAAAAGAAATATCAAAAATAAATGTTTTCACAATCACTTTACACTTCAATGACAGTCCCTCTCATTGTCTTTCATATGGTACAAATCTCACTTATTGAGGTCTTTCTTACCTTTATTTAGTAAAGCTACCTTAACTACGATGATTGTTCCTATGTATACAAGCCCTTAGACATCTATGTGCTTTTCTACACATGGAACAGTGCACTATAAGCTAGGGAGGACTTTACAGTGCACTCGTCAGTCCATCCTAACTCCCTTTTTGGGCACTCTTTTCCCATTCACTATGCACAAAACAGCCTACTTTGATTTCTGTAAGAGTATTTATAAGGATTTAATGGAAAGTCAGCAGGCTATAACTTCAGAACCAAAATTTCTTTTCTATTATCTCCCCTGAAAATCATTCCAGGCACATCTGACCAATCCCCCAATTACTCAGGTTATACATTTTGCTGTTCCATAGGCATGGCAGATTGCACACGAGGTGGCTTACTTGCATATCACCTTTTTGCCCCAAGGTGTCTGTATGCACAATCTCCCTGGGCTGGAAACAGTCTGTGCCCCTATATGCTAGGAGCTTTGTGTGTCCTTTCCCATATTCCTGTTGACTGCTACTACTCTCTTTCCTTTTCCTCTTCACACTGCAAGGGCACCCTATAATTTGCATGATAACCTTCTGTCTATCTACTGGACACTATTCTTAATTTCTCTATTTCTTTCAGATGAGACTGCTTTTTTTTTTTTTTTTGAGCTTGCACTCTTGCATCATTTGGTCAAGAAGTCCCACCCCCTATCTCAGAGTTGTGAATGTATTCTAGTCTTAGTGGAAATGAGTTCATAGATTAATTTCCACACTAACTCCTAACAGACTTTTCCACATGTCATGGTGGGTAGACACAACACCCTTGAGATTCTAGTATCTGTCTTTACTTGGGGAGTTTTAAAAGTAAAGTAACATGAACATTTGAGGATCATGTCTGAAATCCAATGGCAGATATATGTGCTTACTCAATGCTTTTCTAGGAATTTCTTCAGATATGGTGCCACATGAATATATTTCCTCTTCATCTTAAATTCAAGTCCAAGGACTTGTTCCCCTGAGATCAAATATATGCAAATTATAAGCTAATAATTTTAGACATTTGTCTTACTCTTGTTCCCACAAGTAAAAAATGAGAGTGGTGCCAGACTGACACCTGTGATAATGAAAACCAATGCATCCTTTTTTCCTCTTTTCTTACAGTAAGTTTCTAGCATACAGATATTTTTCTATGTGATATTAATTCACTTCCTTATTTCAAGTACATGAGATATATTTGATAAAGACTAGAAGCCACCTGCATCAACTGCTACCCGAATAATCATTTCTGTAGGCTCGTGGCTGTCTAACTGTCATCAGAACCTTTCCTCAAGTCTCTGTAGAATGAACTTCAGTTACATGACCATGGTTTACTGGGATGACAAGAGTCAACTTTCAAAAACCAACCCATTTACTAAGCAGTTTTTGCCACTATTTTAAGTTCTTTCTAAAAAACATTTCACCCATATCTAGACCTACTACCCACTGCTGAGTGGCCTTCAGGTACCTCTCTATCATGACCACGACATGATAGAATTTTCAATTGTG
>NW_010534475.1:1069-12321 GCF_000687285.1 Phaethon lepturus | reverse complement strand
TGTCAAAGGCCTTACAGAAGTCCGGGTAGACTCCTACTCCAATTTGCAAGGATGGCTGTGTCAACCTCTTTCCTCCTCCCCTCCCTTCCCAGCCTGAATTGCTCCTGCTATGCATGCCGGATTCCTCTTGCCGACAGTTATACAATATTCGTAACGGCTTATTACCGTGGTGGGGCCGGAGCAGAATTTGGGTTCATGAGGGCGATAAAGCGAAGGACTCGCAGTCTCAGCACACCTTAGATCTGGCGGGAGAAAGGAGATGAGTGGATGCAGGCAAGCCTACCCGAAACGCAGGCGCTTGCCCGTTGCAAAACGCCGCTTCAACACTTGACCTCCCTGAGCGAGTGCTTATCGTAATGAGCACGCCCAAGCTGATATGCTAATCTTAGTCACACTGGTGTAAGCCCAAAGTAACCCCGTTGAAGACAATAGAGTTACTTCAGATTTACCTCAACGTGACAGCGTTTACAGATTTACATCTATTTTTGTGCTGCACCTTCCTGGGGAACGGCTCTTTGGCACCGAATGCTTGCTTTCTCTTTCAAATCCTTTTTAATTCTGCGGGGCAAGTTGCTGTCTTGGACTTAGCTGAATTATTTAGAAAGGGAAATCGGCCCTGTGTTTCCAGAAAAACCTTCCTGGCCTTCTTTTCCCTGCTGGAAACATCTCTATGTTATCTCATCCTTCAGCTGTTACCCCTTCCCCAGGGATGAGTCCTGCAAGGATCTGAGCACCTTTGGTGGGGTGCTGAGTCCCTTTTGCTCTGGGAAACAGGTGGAGGGGGATAGCTCAGCACCTTCCGGAGTGCGGCCCAGGAGATGTACTTGGGAATTCACCGGAAACCCCATACTTCTGGAAGGAAGGATCTGCCGCTTCAAAAGAGACCGGTGAGGGCAAAGAACATATATCTCACGTGCCGAACCGTATCAGGCAAGGTCCAAAGCAGCGTCAACTCTTGTTAAAAGAGGCGTAGCCAAGGGGAAGGGAAAGAAGTGACAGATAAAGGTGAATCTGTCCAGGTCCCGCCATCACCTTGATAACCAACGTGCCTCGCTCCAGCTCCGTGTCTCCACAGCGGCCGCTGGTGCTTGATGTCCTGTTCAGAGGGGGCTGTGTTTTTGCTCAGGATCTTTCGCATTTACATTTTTGCTACGTGAAGATAAAAAAAATAAGGACCCTTACTTAACAGCAGTAAATTCTGTGACGAGCCAGGGATATTAAAATGCCACTGCAAAATTATCTTTTTAATAAGCTAACTTTGCTGGAAATAACAAGCCCTGCCCCACAGCAGCCCCTCTGATTAGAACAGGGACCCAGCCAAGGTGTTATAAACATCCTGAAACTCTTTTGTTCTCTGGTGTTGCTCACAACAATGATTTATTTCTAGAGGGGGAACGATCAGGGAAATCCCTTTGTCCTTAAACTCTGCACGCAGGCTTGAAGCATTCTGTAATTTTGAAGCTTGTGGTTCATATATTCCCCTTCTTCTTTCTATTTGTCTACAATTTGCATTCTAGTTTGTTAAATACGTGACGATGTACAGTTGATTTCGCTCGCAGCTCTGAGACCTTTGTCTTTTTCTCCTTCCCCCCTTGAAATTCCACAAATAAATCACTGCTTCGGTAACATTCCTTGGAAGCCTCCGTGTAAAATATCTTTCCCCACTGATTTATCCTCACTGTCTCATGCGCATGCCACTTTGTTTATTCTTCGGTTGCTCATAATCTGGCTATGTTTAAAAATATATCTATTATATATAATATCCACCTACATCCAGGAGCAAAATAAGGAGCATTTCATTACTGTTCTGTACATGTATATACGTAATATATGCACGCACATACACATGCAGCGTGTATAATGTAATATGTGTATACACTACATATACACACATATGTGTGTGTGTATATATATGCAGATAATAATGAAACGCTCCTTATTTTATCCCTGGGTGTAGGTGGATCCTAAGAAATGCGAGGCACCCACGCTTCCCCTTGCCTTAGATTACATATTTGCTAAGTCCGTGAAATTCAGTGTGTTTGTGTACGTTTCAAACAAAGATCTACACGGACCGTTCAAACACTGCAAAAACACGAACTGGTGACTTGTGGGTCAAATCTTATTTTTACTCACTCAATACACAGCCAGGATTTAGATGTTTTCTTAACTCGGACTGTTTGCATCCAGATTTCCTTGCGTTACAATCAAGATAAAGCTTTTACGCATGCTTCTTGATTCTGATGTCTAAAATATTTTGCTGACCCCCAAGTTTCAGATGCTGCAGAGTTTTGGGGGTAGATGGGGCAATTCGTCAGGCAAAAGAAGAGCAGCTGGAACATGCCGGCGAGGTTGATCTGGAGACGCAGGGGTCCGTTCTTGGGAAGGGAGTTGATGACGCACAGGCAAGTGTTTTCTTAGTCTTTTCTTTTATTTACAAAACATACAGTGCGACGATCTCCCTCCAGCAGCGAAACCTGCCAACTGCAGGCAGGCGGCTGCCCCGCGCGGCACCCGGCGAGGAGCTCGGGGCTGCCTGCTGCCCCGGAGCCCCTGGCTTCGCCCTGGGGCTAACCAAGGACTCAAGCCCCCCGCAGAAGCCGAATGAAAGCCCATGCCCAGACGCCCAGCAGCAGGACGCCTGCCGAAGACTTCGTTACACTCTCCCTTCTCGCTGGTGTCCCCTGCGCGCCAGAGCCAGGCCTTGATTTCCGCCGAGCAGAACGCTTCCCGGTCTCAACAGCTGGTTTCCATCTGAAATCTCCCACCAACAGAAGCCGTCAACAACGACAAGTCCATCTCAAGTTTGTTACAATCACATTTTTGATAAAAAATGTTAGAAGATTCTGCCCGGAAAATTTGGAGACAGGCTGTTTTGACATGGGAGAAATGTGATTTGCCATTCCTCCCCTCCTACCTTTTTTTTTTTGGTAAAAGTTGATGTACTTCGTGGGCTTCTGATGAAAGGTATTTTTGAGTGGAAAAATGTTCTATTGGTGAGTTTTGGAAGGTTCATACTGGCAAAAATACTACCAATAAAACCCTTCTCATATAAAAATGTCAGAAGTCGCTTTTTTCTCTAATACAGCAGTGACCACAATAGGATTTTTCCTGCTATAGCTATTTGGATTATGAAAACACAGCACATTCCACCTTCTTGGCGAATTTCTTATATGAATCCAACTTTGAAGGCTAGACCAGGCACAAGAGGCTTTTTGGTGTGTTCTGTCCGTGGTCGAGCATCCCTGGGCAAACGTGACGGTCGTCGGCTCCGTCGCTTAGAAAAAGAGGAGAAGCAGCGCCAAAGGAGGCTTTGTCCGACTTTAAGTGGAGAACAGCCCTGGTGGATCAGTTGACGCTGCCTTGGCGAGGAGTGGAGCCCCCGTCTTCCCCTCTTCCGTCAGGAATCTCTACGCTCCGCCAAGGCCTGAGTTTCATAACCAGCTAGAAAGCGCTTGCGGGTTTCCATGGGGCTGAACCGTTCACGGAGGGGGAAAGGGAAAAACGTACACGGCAGTCAGTGCTATACATCCAGAAAAGAGCTTTTCAGCCCTTCTTCAGCTGGTTTATGGTGGGACAAGCAGAACTTGCCTTTTCTCTTTGCTGGCTGAGGCACACAGCTCGCCTCGGTCTGCCTGCATGCGGTTACAGAGGGATGTGAATCGTCCCGTGGTGTAGAGCAGACCTTGCAAGGTGGGGAGAGGCAACTGCTCATCAGAAGGATTTAGCGGGACATTTTTGTGTAGCTTCAGCTTCACGTGCCTTGAAGAAGGCACTTCGTGGATGTTCCTCATTGCATTGGCCAGAAATGCATGTTAGCAGTCTGGGACACAGCCGGTGTCTTTTGCTTCCTCTGATTCTACCCCAGCATAACTCTGCTTCATGGATGAACTGCTTCTCTAATTAAAACTGATGAAAAAGGAGGACCAGGAGGGCTGCCAGGGGAGTGGGAACGTGGAAATAAGATGAAGGGCCATTGATTTGCCGTTGGTCAAACGACTGCTGTGCCTCTTGCGGACCCCGGTGGGAGACGCATCACTGAACACAAGATACCGGAGCGAGGAAGAGATCTTCCATACACTCTGGGGATCCCTAATTCTGCTGGGGGTTTTGAAATGCAGGTTAAATGTGTGGGAAATATCACTTGCAGGTGCCTGCAGGCTTCCCAAAGGCTGATGCACCAAAGCCATCCCAGGCCGGGAAGGTATCCAGCGTTCAGAGGGTAGTGGCTTTGTTTTCCCTCATGCTCCTGAGAATCCAGAACAATCCCACCGACGGCTCTCGGAGTCTCTTCTTTAAGTCTCCGCTTACATGCAGCGTTTGAAAATGTGGTCCACTGTGCAGGTAGCTGCCACGTGTGCTTATTTATTTGTTTCTCTTCTCACCTCCTCCTTGCTGCTCGCGAGCCTGGCAGATTTTCAGGAGCCAGCCTGCTCTTACATAACGTTGCGCCAAAATCGGTACGAAAGGCTTCAGAGGAATCCGTGGCTGGAGTCACCTTTGATCCCTGGATTCCATTCTGGTTTGTCCGCACAGCTCGGGCGTGCTGTTGTGAGCTGCTGCATTGCCCTGGGGCATCCTCTCCCGGTCGGCATCCCCCCGGACTGGGTGTAACGTAGAGGATGAGGTCTCCAGCCACGCCGCTCGGCGAGGGCTGCCTTTGCCGCAGCCACCTTCGGCTTCGGGTCCTGCGCCGGCTCTTACAGAAGCAGCATCTCCCAGATCCCCATGAGACCGTGGCCGGAGTTCAAGTCTGTATAATTAATGGTAATTATCCGATTGAGGGAGTGGGTACGAAAGCGATGTAACTCCTCCGAAATCCTCAGCCTGCGTCACGCTGAGCCATGTCCTCGGCTCGTCAGACCCGCTCCCATGTCCAGAGGACGCTGCGGGGTGCACCCAACAGGAAGGTGGGCAGGGTTCACCGCAGCACCCACAGCGCTTTGGGTGCTGGTGTCAGCTGGTTTAAAACAAACGTGACCCGGGTAGCTGCAATCCCACCTCTGGGTCGCAGCACAGACAGACCCGAAGCGATGGAGCCGGGCTCTTTCCCACGCCGGGCTCCAGCCGGGTGCCTTTGGTGATAAATCATGAGCGTTTCGGTTCGGGTGCGGTGATAAATCTAAGGGCTGTGAACGATAGCGCAGGCAATAGTGGTTTTTAGCCAATAAATTGGGCTTTTATGTAAATGCTTCCATACGCACGTATGCTGTCAGGCTGCAGGTGAGACAGGAGAGTCAGAAACATTAATCTGCAGAGAAAAGGGAGCATTGGAAATTTGCCACTTTTGTTCCCGTCTCTGCTCTCTGGGAACTCGATTTTCCCTTTCTTTCCCTCCATGTTTTATTTCACATGATTTTTTGCCTTTTAAAAATACATGCCTCATTTGCAGTAAGAATACCCCGCGCGTGTTTGTGCAGCGGGGGAGATTCAGCCCAACGCAAGACTGGGATCGGGTGAGACTTCAGCATCGCATCAGCTCCGAGTCAGCCAGCCAGACGTGGGAGCTGACGTTAAACTTCTGCCTTGGAGCGAATGGCTGTGGGCACGGGCAGTCTGTTTTTTCCATTTAAAAAGAAAAAAAAAAAAAAAAAAAGATTATAGGAGCTGATCACCCTGCAGCCAGAGGAGTTTTGGTTATTCAAGGATGCGTTTAGGGTTCAAATGTATCGTTGCATCTTGTTACCCAATTCCCGTCCTGCCCTCCCATTCCCTTCCAGGGGATGCTCACCACCGAGTTTAGTGGGTTTGGGTTTGTTGTAAAGGGGAGGTTGCAGAAATTAATGTGCCATGTGGGAAAGGGAGAGGAGTACAAGGGCAAACTACGGGCAGGCAGTGAAACCTGAGGGTATGTTGCCTTGGACGATCACGGCACATACGAAAAGGGAACACGCGCTGTAAAGCGGAGAGGACTGTACCAGTCCTTTCAGCTCGAGTCCTCGGCGCTGTTCTGTCGGACCCGGCTGCGGCAGACAGACAAGCCTCGCGTTTCCATCCAGACATGTCAGGCAGGACTCTCAGCCGGCCGCCGGGAGCCACCCCAGCTCGGCCCGTTGCTGCCGAGCCAGAACAAGCCAGGGTGTGCCCGGTGACAGAAGCCATCACATCAAAGCTGGAGCAGGGAAGTGACACCCTCGCAAGGCTCTATACACCTGGTGAGGGTCAGACTGAACCTTCTCACGGCACCTCCCAACACTCTCATTGATTCAGCACATGCAACTTGCCCAAACCTGCTGCAGGGACGAGTCCCCTCTGTTGCGCATGAGGAGGAAAAGTGGGTTTTGAGGCCAAAAGGCAATATGTTAGAAGGAAAGTAGTTTGTGAAAGTTTATGCACACCTGAAGGCTTGTCTGGTAATAACCTGAACCATCTCATCTTCTCCTTTGTACCTCATGGTACACTCTTCCCAACACAACCAGCTCTTCCCAGGTAGCTCAGCCTGAAACACAAGCATCCAGAGATGAAGCAGGCCAGGAACATCTGCAGACATGGAGAAACCTCTCCGGGGGTCAGAGGAGGCCCATGCACCTGCACAGCCTGCTTCTCCACAGCCTCCACTGAAAGCGAAAGCCTTGGTGGCCTCCAGCTCTTGGGCTCGACTTTTGCTCTTTTTCCGATACCATTTGACTTCTCTGCAAAGAGTTCCCTCCATGCTAAGGTTGCTGTGAATTTAACTTTTCTAACATGGGACGAGGAAGGGACCAGCGAGACCTTCCTCCATGCACGGATGGATTTACACCACAAGCTCCCCAGGAGAGGGGGTTCGTTCTGGGCAGTGCATGGGGGATGCTTCACCCCAGCTCCGGGCTCGGTGACCCTCCTCTGCTGAGCCGTCCTACCTTTGCCACTTCTCCCAACGCAACCTCAAAGAAGTGTTGGGTATTTTTTTTCTCGGTAGCATGTAGGTCACTGGAGAGCCTTGGGGACCTGACAGCTGACATTCATCCTTGATCTTGAATCCATGTGTCAAGCTTTCTGGAGGCGATAGAAGTGCAGTTGCTGATGAGACTGACTGCCTTTTGTGTGGCTTCAATTAAATGTCTTTCTCGGCGTGGGATAGTTGCCAGAACTCTTTTTTTTTTCTTTTTAATAAAAGAAATGGTTTTATTTAGATATATATAGAAAAAGTCCCACCTGGCTTTTTGGAATGGTTTCAGCTGGAATGTATCAGATCCCATATTCTTCTATAAAAAGGTGAGCTGTATTTTTCAGCTGAACTTTTCTCCCTTGTATGGCTGTGATTTGGCACACACGAGGCGTAAGCAGCGGCGAGGTCGCTGCCCTTCCCCAGCCAAGGAAGGAAAGCCGCGGCACGTGCCGGGGCCGGCGACACGGGGACAGCTGCCAAGGACAAGCCCAGGGCGGGGGCGCGGGCTGTGGGCTGACCCCCAAGACCTGCTCCCTGTTAGGGTCTGCGCAGGAGCCCTGGGGCAGCTCGGAGACCCCGGGAGGTGCGTGTCCTGGCCCCTGCGGAGCCTGCCCTGCTGATGAGATGCCTTCACAACCTCTGGAGAGGACCCATGGGGACGGTCATGGCAGAGCTGCTTCTCCCAGCCTTTATTTGCTTTGTCTTCACTGCTCTTTCAACGCAGGTTAGCACCAGCTCTCTCTATTTTAACAACAGCGTAAGCATGGGCAACAGGTTAAAACAAGGCAAGCAGCTGCCATTGCCTCTGTTTTCTTTCTTCCTGCACCCTTTTAAATTTTGGTGGCCCAAACGACCTTTTCCTGGGTGTCCTCCTCCCTCGTGAGCCATGCTGCCTGGTGTCCCTTGCACCGTGACCGGGTGCTTCGGTCCCTGCTGCCATCTGCGGAGGACGAGGTGGTACAAGCCAGCAGCTCTTCGCTGCGGTGTTACATTGCTTGACCGCAGAAGCATTTTAATTAATTTAATTAATTATTTTTTTACCAGGATTGCACTTATTTTTATTATGCATTTACTCATTATCAAGCATGCATATTGCAATCTCTTCCCAGCCCCAGCTAGTGGAGCGACCTGCCCCGTCTCATCCAGACTTGCTCCTTCCAGCAGCAAGAGGCGATGCCGGGAACGCTCCAGCAGCCGCAGCACCTCGGCTCAGGAGAAACATTTGCATGAGAAGACGGGGAGCGGTGGGGGAATAAAATCCCAAGGCGAAGAGGTGTGAGTCACCTGGTGAAACTGCCGTACCGCTGCCGAATTCCCCGGGGCTTAAACCCAGGCTGCAAGGAGGGATTGGAAATCCCAGGGCTGCAAGCGGTCGGGATGACAAGAACACATTCGATCCTCGTGTGCCAGGAGCTTGGCCACGCTAGTGAACTCGTTTCTGTTTGGTGTTCTTTATTGTGCTCTGATTAATGTGGAAATGGTCATGTATGCCCAGGCTGGGTGGCCACACATCCCCGTGCTTTTACTGGTCCTGCTCTGGAAATGCCTTTCGGGCTGCGGGGTGTCCCCGGCTCCCCTGGGTTGCAGCAGGAGCACGAAGCGATGCTTTAAATCCTCCGCTCGCTGCTCCCAGGTTCTCCCAGTCACAGCCTTTAAATGCCATGCCATCAACTGCTTGATTAATTAATGTTCTTCTGTTTCACTTGTTTCACGAGGATATTCAGCGTTGTGACTGAAACTCGCCTCCCAGGGCGGAGACGGTCTCATGCACTGAAACGCGCTGGACGTTGTGTTTTTAGTAAAACAGTATTTTCAGATCAGGATTTGAAGTTTCGGGGAATTTCCTTGTCCTTCTCGGAGTCACACACCAAGTCCTTGCTGTTGTTTATCGCAGAAGTTGACGGTCACGATAATCCAGCAGTTAAGTGCTTGGCTTTCGGAGGGAGAAGGAAGCCAGCAGCAGGACGGCACCAGGCTCGACGGCACCAGGCACCCGAGCTGGTGGCAAAACTTCCAGGGAGCTCCAGTTTATATATTTTATTATAGAAATAAGGTATGGGAAAAGGCACGCAGCAGGGTCTAAGGCCATTCCACGTTACTGCTCAGCTTAGCCGAAAGATCAGCCCTGTTGTCCTGGCCTGGAGATAAGCGCAGCAGGACTGTCTGTCCATCTGTCTGTCCACCCAGGGCTCCTGCTGGCTAGTCCCAGGCCCCAGAAGCAGCAGGCTCGTGGCACCAAAGGGGCCCGGGGGCCGTACAACTGGGTGGTGAGCCAGGGTACCCTCCTCTACTGCCACTTCAGCAAATATTCCTTAATGTGGCTTCTCGCCGCTGCCTGCAGGCAAGGATTTAAGCCAGAAACGCTGTCAGTCGTGTTTGCTCTGCTGGTGTCATCTCAGCTCGGCGGTGTCAGCCCTGCGACGGCGCTTAACCCGCAATGCACCTCCGCAGCCTCCCCAGCCGGATGCCGGGCACCCGTCAGGGCTGGATCCTAAAAAAGCTGGTACCCTGGTGTTTCCCTCCTCGCCCTTACACCCCAGGTTTGCAAACTCTTCATCAGTCAATAGACATTCAGAGCACCGAGAAGCTTCAATACATGGATGAGGCAGAGGTCTGCGGGCTGCCGGCGCACCGGGCTTGTGCTGCAGTACCAGAAAGGAGTGATGCAGCTGTGGTCTGGTATTCGCCTGCTCTGTGCCAGCGCAGACTCGGGTCTCCTGGCAGGACCGGCTGTGTCCAGGGAGGATGGAGCTGCTGGCAAATCTCTCCCCCAGGCCCAGCAGCACCAGTTTTCTGCAGGTGGAGGGAGCAGGGTGAGCTCTCACCATTAGGCAACGTGTTCTTCCTGCTCCGCTGGGTCCGCAAAGCATGGACCCACCAGTGAGAGAAAGAGGACACGTGTGGGGACGAGCGTGTGTGGCAATGCGGCGCCTTCCCAAAGCGTCGGGCTCTTGCGCTGGGCTGGAGAGGCGGATGCGGAGAGGACCAGACAGGCTGTCGGGAGCGCTGAGCATCAAAGATGCCGTGCGGCTGCCGGAGCCTTAGGGCTGGGTTTCTTCTCCCTGGGAGTGCACCCCATGGGGTAAAGCCCCCCCGTTTCGGATGCACGGGGGTCCGCAGCCCTCCTGGCATGCCCGGGGGTGGGAGCGGCAGGGACACGGGGACCGTATGGCAGCAGGGCCACCTCCGCCCGGTGCTGCCT
This sequence comes from Phaethon lepturus, assembly GCF_000687285.1. Taxonomy (NCBI): domain Eukaryota; kingdom Metazoa; phylum Chordata; class Aves; order Phaethontiformes; family Phaethontidae; genus Phaethon; species Phaethon lepturus. The sequence continues at coordinate 2,254 of NW_010534475.1, read as the reverse complement.
GCCAGGCTGCATCGCCTCACTCACCCTCAGCTTTGGGGACACCAGTTTTTGTCAGAGGGATGGGTGGGATTCCCCGCAGAGCCCGGCTGCACAGGGGTGCCTGGGTGCCCTCCCTCCCCACCTCCCCCCAGGGATTTCAGAGCCCGTGGGACCATGTGCAACCCAAACGAGGATTTCCCACCGGCGAGGGCTGCGCCTGCCCTCTGAGAGCGGCACATCCAGTGACCTCCTTTCTTCCTCTTGCGGCAGCAAAAAATTTCCTGATGAAAATGGAGCTGACGACAGCGCTAATTGCTTGAGAGACGACATGGCGGCCTGGGGCCTGGGGGATGGCACGCTGCAGGGTTTTAAAACCGCAGATGAGTGCCCGGTGGGATATTTTGCCAGCTCAGTAGGAGATGGGAGAGGGCTCTGCGCTGAGCTGGGAATGCACTGCACAGGCAGGTTTCTAGAAGCAGCACGAGTTGAGCTGGTAAATTATAAAATGCCACACTTGAGGTCTGTTATATAACGTCCCTTTACAGAACCTGGGAGCTAAATATAAAAGAGAGTTACATTTTGGGCTGGTGTAAAATGATGCTCCAGAATGGGTTTGTGTGGGAAGGAGCGCTCTGCAGCGCTGCGAGAATCGGAAAGGCTTTCAGGACCCTGGGTTCGCTCCCAGCCTCCGTCGCTTGTTTTCTCTGCAACCTTGCAAAAAGCATTTACTCCCCGGGTCTCAGTTTCCCTCTCTCTAAATCAGGAACAATAAAACCTCCATTTCCTTGCAGCTGCGTTGTCAAGATTAATTCATGTTTGCGAAGTGACCTGAGGATCTATAGAAACCCGAACAGTATATCATTACCCTGATCTAAACTTGGCATATAATATCAGCGGGCCAAATTATCCTCCCATACTGGAGGAGAAGGGGTTGTGTCAGTGTAGCCGAGAGGAAAATTCCAGCCACTGTTCCTAACCACAAAATCCAGAAGAGAAAAGCTTTTTCAGGCTGAGACCATTTTGTTTTCCTTGAGGAAATTCCCCCCCTTCATCAGCTCCGAGCAGAAGGATCAGCTCCCACACAAATCGGCTCACGCTGAGGCGTGGAGGGGGTTAACGGGACTTTTGGATGGCTCATCCTTCCTCTCCGGGATGCTAATGGTGACACTGGGCTCCCGCAGGACCTGCTGCCTCCGTCACCGGCTC
>NW_010534475.1:607-1038 GCF_000687285.1 Phaethon lepturus | reverse complement strand
CCGCCCCCTGCCGCTCACAGGTGACAAAGCCAGGAGCATCTCCCATGGGAAACACAAGCGGCAGAGGAGCGCAGTAGAAATGCAGAGAGATGCTGTATGTGCCGGGATCCAGCCTGCTGGGCAATGATTTGGGGGCACGTCGCACTCCCTCGGCTCCTGCCCGTTTTCTCTTCAGCTGTATTTCCACCACCGAGCCCAGCGTGGCCCCGTGTCCTTCTTTGCTCGGAGGGTGCTCCCTCCTGTCCCTGTTCTCCATGAAAAGCTGGGGACAACCTGGCCCATCTTCCTTCTCCTGCCTCTCTGCACGCGGAGTGAAGAGCGCAGACGCTGGGCAGTCACAGAAGAGCGAGGTGGATCTTCAGGTCAGGTTCGGCCGCCCAGTTTGGGGGCCGCCGGGTACAGACTGAAGGAGAGCTGCAGCATGGGACCTC
>NW_010534475.1:0-215 GCF_000687285.1 Phaethon lepturus | reverse complement strand
CCCCCGCCGTGCAGTGCCCATCAGGAGCCCAGTGTCGCAGCCCGTGCCAGGCTGCACGGCCAGGACCTGGCCAAAGCGGATGCGCAGCCCCTCCAGGTTTGGTGTGTGGTTTCTTAAAACCACCTGATCAGCCAGGCCTGATCCTGCGCCTGCGAAACCCATCCGGAGGGCTGGGGAAAACGTTTTCTGACAGGGTGGAGGTTTGCAGGGGAGTT
>NW_010534474.1:4314-10639 GCF_000687285.1 Phaethon lepturus | reverse complement strand
TCTCCATGCCCCGCCACGTCCCCGTGTCCTCGTGTGCTTCAGGGCCCCGCCGTGTCCCCTTGTCCCCCGTGTACCTCAGGGCTGTGCCCCCACGTCCCCGTGTGCCTCAGGGCCCCGCCATGTCCCTGCGTGCTCAGGGCTGAGTCATGTCCCAGTGTCCCCCAGGTACCTCCAGGCTGAGCCGTGTCCCCGTGTGCCTCACCGCCCACTATGTCCTCGTGTGCCTCAGGGCCCCGCCATGGCCACGTGCCTCATGGCTGAGCGTGTTCCCTGTATGCAACAGGGCCCCACCATGTTCCCAGGTGACCCCACATGCCTCAGGGTAGTGCCGTGTCCCCATGTCCCCTGGTGTACCTCATGGCCCTGCCACGTTCCCAGGTTACTTCATGTACCTCAGGGCCCTGCCATGTTCCCCTGTTCCCCCATGTACCTCAGGCTTCCGCCATGTACCTGGACCACCACCACGTACCCCATGCTCCTCAGTGACTGCTGCCTACCCCAGGTCCCTGCTATGTCCCCTAGGGTCTTATCTCCGCCATGGTGCCAGCAGATCCCTCCCTGCCACCCCCAGCACCCTCCCAGAGCCACTGCCCACGCGGTGTGGCTGCAATGGCACTCGGCGTTGTTGGGCCACCAGTCAGTGTGTGCTGGTGGTGGCCTCTGAGGACGCACAGAGGCTCGGTTACAACGGCCTCTCCCACACGTGCCTCCTTTTAACAAACTTGACTTCAGTTCAGGTACTTTTTACACTTTACCGGGTGATGTCAATGAAGATGGGCCCTTCCCTGGGGCTGTCCAGACATACGACCACAAACAAGCTGAAGAAAGTGGAGGCGAGCAGGAAAGTGTCCCGAGCAGGAGAAAGGAAAGGAAGGAAAACAGTGGTTAACAGGGAAAGGGTGTGCTTGGAGGAGATACACCAGGTGGAAACATAGCCAAAATATTAGACTAGCGACCAGCTGGATGGAGCTACGCAGTCTCTGCGTGTAAAGTAGATGGACTTTTTGAAGATGTTGTTTAAGAGGAAATAATGGTGAAGAACATTGCTTTGCTCCAGGAAACAGAAATGCTGAGCGTTAGGGTAATCCCATGGTCCTTCTAATCAAACTTTCTGTCTCCCATAACGAATTTTCACTCATTTTTTGCTGTGTGAGTGAACACAAACCACTTTTCAATATCATGGCTTTGAGCTCTGTTGAGTGGCTCTCTAATGCTGTGAGGCAAGGAGAGGTACAGACCCGGTACGTCTTCACTAGATTGTTCATTGCTTTATTGATTTCTTACCATTTCCCCTGACTTTTGTCTTCTTTTGTCTAAGTCTTATTTGCAGTAGTCTTTCCAGGCTCCCCCTTTTCAGACATCCAACTGTACAATATAGTGCAGCACATGATGTCTAGGTGAGGCAGTGCGATGAAAAACCATTTTAATATTTTCTCCATTACGCTCCTGAGACACCATCAGTCCAACTTGGAGTGAGCCAGAGGGTGAATAATGTGCCTAATGAAAGCAGCTGTGTTTATCATTCCTATGGCACGCCTCCACAGGGAGCAGCGTCGGTGCCCCTCGTGTCACAGTGAGAGGAAGCGGTGCCGGCTCCTGCATTTGGTGCAGGGTCGAAAAGCTGCCGCAGAGTTTTCTCTGCTAGTGAGGTTATGGACAGCCTGCTTTCGGCTCCCTTGGAAAAAATACTGCGCGGCTCTGTGTCTGCTCTGGGTGAGCATGGGGACAAGGGGTCAAGTGTTCATGTTGTAGGATCAGGGAAATATGGCAAGAGGTTCCCCTCTAGGAGCATCTTTGGAGTGCTGCATCTCACAGCACGCCTGCACCCACAGGACACATCCATAGTATTAAATTAAGCAGCTCCTGGGGACACTGCTGGGTACGGGAACGCGATCATGTGTAACAACAAACCACCAGAACAGTCCTTAGCCTGGATTCGGGGTAGTGCATCCATCACACTCGCCAGGGACTGTTCTCAGGCAAGGCACATGGTGGGAATGTCCCAGGGGCTGCTCCCAGTACACATCTGGATGGTGTTGGCCAAGAGATTTTACCAGCAGGGATGTGTCCTGCAGCAAAGGATTCTCTGCCCAGCAGCAGGAAGGGTGGGCTGAGGCAGCCCAAGGAGACCTGGATAAGGAAAGAGGCTGGAGAGGGGGGTGGTATGAGGAAAGCAGAGGCTGGGGCTGTAGCGTAGAGCTGGAAGGCTCTGCAGCGAGCAGAGCAGCGAACTGGGAGCTCTGGGAGAGGAAGGAATGAGACAGAGGCTTTGGCCCAGGGACCTCGTTGACAGAGTCCCTGGGCAGACAGTCCTGAGGGGCAGATTGTCCCCTCTGGGGCAATAGAGCTGGGGTGCAAGGGGCTCCCCATGCAGAAAAGGCAACTACTAGCAGGGGCCACAGCCCTGCATGGGGCTGGAAATGCAGATAAAAGGACTGGGTCCTGGCATGTCCCGGCTACAGAGCCTGTCTGGATACGCTGCTCTGCTGACTGCGGCGTAGCGCAGACATTATCCCTCTGGGGCACACAGGGCTCCCAAAGCTGCCCTGCCAGGCTGCCTCGTCCCCTGTGAGCTCAGCTGGAGCTGGTACACACACCTCTCAACTTGCCCTGGCGACGCACAGGCTTGCGAGTAGCTACACCAGGGCTGGGCGAGGGTCGGCTGCACTGGGTGAGGGTCGGCTGCACGGCAGCACTCACGGCACCATGCTGTGGCGTGGGGACCTGCACTCCTCGCAGTGTCCTTCACTCCTGCCCTCGGCCTGAGCTGGTCCTGCCCAAGTTACATCGTGCCAAAAGGAAGCGTTGCAGCAAACAGGAACGTAACAGGCAGGAGTAGGGGCTGACCATGGCATGAAATGCTAGACTTCACGCAGCAGACTGATTGTAACAGTCCTTTTTTTATTTAGCTCGTTCAAGCCACCAGGTCTGAAATGAAGTTTCAGTGGTCGTATTGGCTTCAGATGTCAATATCTGGCTTGGAAGTTGGGTGGTGGTGACCTTTGTTACATCTCATTACCGTATACCTCAGCCATCCTTGCGCTGCATGGAACAATAAAAGACCTCACCTGTAAGACGCACTGATGGGGTTTTTATATTTACATTTTATATTTGAGGCATCTGTGTCTATTTTTCTGGGTTACGCCCCAGCACGCTATTTTATTTTGACAGATTGTTTTCCCACCACATCAGCTCTCTGCAAAGCACTGACAGCATCCTCGGCGATTTCTTGTATATGCGCCATTGTGGTTTGGTACTTGGGTGTCTGAAAGCTGCAGGCCACGGCCGTCTGGGTCAGCTCAGCTTCTGTCTCTGCTGCCCTCTCGTGATGCCTTTTGGGGTATGCTGGGCTTTGGAGAAGTTCTTCACCAAGTTTACAATCAACTCTGAAAGATTTCAACACTGACACTATTGTCGAAACATCTTTTTCTTGTCAACAATCTTTACGATTCCATAATTTTACAAAACTCTACATTCAGTTATTCCTTGTGACTGCATGTCTTCCCCTGCCTTCACAAGGGATGTAGAGCCCCTCGAAAGGCTCATCCTGGGCCACCACTCACAGAAGTTGTGTCCCAGCTGCTCCTTACTCCAGACAGTTCCCTGGCTGCCCACAGGCAGATTGCACTTTTTATTTTTTTCAGTAGAAATTAAGTAGCTAATTTCTGTTAGTGATTCAGCTTTTTCAGCTACATTTTTTTTTGAGGTAAGCAGTTCTCTCTGTAATTGCCGTGGGCTGTAGCTCCCTGCTCTTCCCTGTTTCAGCCTGCAGTGCTGCACTTGGCGTTTCCACACCTCTTCTGCAATCACGGCATGTGCGATCCAGCTTCCTTCCATCCCTGTGTCACGTGTGGCTGCTCTAGGTCATTACGAAACGTTTGAGTTCTGCTGTTATCAGGGCCTGAGGAACTAATTGCTGTTGCCATGAAAAGACCTGCTTTCTGAAACACATTTCTCAGTGAACAGCTATGTGAGGCACACCGGCTGTCTGTCATCATGTGGCATGGAAAAGATCTGAATTAAGTCCCAGGAAAGTGTAAGAAAGAGGTTGGCCAAGGAGGGGGTGAAATCTCCATGCTTGGAGTTTTTAAAAGTTGGGCTGGACACAGCCCTGAGCAACCCGGCAAAAGTTTCAGGTTATTCTGCAGAGTGGAAGGTTGGACTGGAGACCTGAAGGGCAAAGCTGGGGGCTGCAAAGGCATGGCGTGGCCTTTTGGGACTGATCTTCATGGCGGGGAGCCATGGTACATGAGATACGTGAGTCCCGAGCATGGGCATGGCTTGGGGAAGGTTTTCCAGGTGGCCTTTCCCCCAGCAGGCTCTTCCCAGGGTGCTGGGCTGGGGAAATCCCAGGCCGACTTACTCAGACTTTCCTCAGGATGCCTAAATTAGGGCAGCTGAATCCCAGCCTCAGGGACTGGCTGATAAAACAGCCCAGGAAATTCAATAAGCTCAAAATATCATCCACTGAAAATCCTGGAGTCTGCATTTCCAACAAGGAGCCATGAGCGGCTCTTTGCAACAAGCCCCGTGGCTGGACAAGGAGCAGAAGCAGGGCCTGAGCCAGGTTTCTTTATTAACTCACGCAGCCTCCTCGGGTCTGGGAGGCAGCAGCCCCACGCTGAGTGCACCTCGCTGTGTAGCCCCCAGACACCATCACATTCACTCTGTTCAAAACACCTACAAACATACTGCCCTGGACCAGTGGCCAATCCCGTATTTCATGCACACAACCACAAAGCACTGCTAAACTCCCAGTAAAGCCCTGACAAGCATAGAAATGGTAGATGGGTTGGTGAGGAGGGACCACTGGTGTGTCCCATGGCTTCCTTTAGGGGCCTCCCAGCTTTTTCCCAAGATCTCTTATCCTGGTCCTGCGGTGCATGTTGTGTCCCATCTCCCTGACCAGAGCCGTAGCGCCTGACCCAGGTCTGTGAACCTTCTCCCCGTGCTGGGCACCAGCGTGTCGGTGCCTGGGTCTTGCTGTGGCTCTGACCCCACTATTCTTGCTGGTTGGACAGTTTTATTTCCCCAGGACGGTCAGCACTTGTCAGCATGCGGCAGAGCTGCAAACCTTAATTTTAAAATCTCAGATGAAACACGTTGCGAAAGTCTGATCTTAGCTGTTTTTATTCTTACAGTATTACAGAGGGAGAAACGCACACAGGATCTCTGCACTCTCATCGCTTCGAGACCTAATTTGTGAGAACTGACAGTAAATTACAACATGCAAATGGAGGCACTGAAAAAGTTATGCAACAGTGACAGGTAGGTTAGCACAGTACGAACCCGACCCAGGAGTGTAAATCTAATTCCTGCAGCATTTTGTTGCAGCTCTTGGAAACCCCGATCTCTAATCACAGTCACAAACGAATCAGCAGTAAAAACTGCACAGCCCCGGGCTTTCATGAAGATTCAGTGCTTCTTCTGGCCACCGCTGGCCCCATGTCACCATCCAGAGTCCTCGTGTCCCCTCGGAGGGGTGCAGGAGTTCACAGGCCACCTCTGCTGCCAGCGGTGCTCCAGCAGCTGATGTCCAAGAGCAGGAATAGGAAGACAGCTTCTCACACAGAGTTAGTGCTCTGCACGGGAGAAACTGGTCAAGCATTGCCTGCAGAAGGCATGCAGATATCTCCTTGCTTGTTGTGGCACATCTGCTGTGGTTTGCCTGAGAGGCTGGTGCCCATAAGCTGGTGAGAAAGTGATTGTCGGGGCCCCTGAAACAGCTCTGTCTTCTCTGGAGCTGTTCCCTGCAGCCCCGAGCCGAGCAGCCGTCAGCGATGCTGGTGCACAGAGCGGCTGCTCTCTAAGGCTTTTTCCCCCAGCCAGTCTCTCTCGCTCAGGATCCTCAGTTAAGACCTGCATGAGGATGACGCCAGCAAAGAAGAGCAGCCACCGCTTGACTAGGTCTTTCTCCTGACGTGGCAAATATTTTCTCACCTGGGCTGGGTACAGCACCTTCCTGGCTTTCCTGCTTCGCTTTGTTGGAAGGCCTGGAGGTCTCCTGACAGTTCTGACAGCAAACATCGGCCTGGACAGACTTTCTGAATTGTTTTTCAGCAGATCTGTGCTGGAGAAAATATTTTCTCCAGTGTAGAACAGCATGTCCTGAGCAGCCTGCCGGGGTAGCACTGAAAGCTGGGAGAAGTCTATGGAAGAACTCTTTGCTCAAAGATGGTTTTAATTCAAAAAGCAGACCGATGAAACAATATTAAGAAATATTAGTAATAACAACAGCGTTTTTATTAATTCTCGTTAAAGCAAAAAATGCAGAACCCCAGAGCTGAACTCTTGGAGTGATTTATGCGTCTTTCTGGGAAGCTCT
>NW_010534474.1:0-4283 GCF_000687285.1 Phaethon lepturus | reverse complement strand
TTCCCTACTCCTACCTGTGCTATAAATACTTGCTTTGATGAGTGAAGTCCTGATGGGAGGAGCTCGGCTGACTCACAAACCGCTCTGGAATGTCTCTACCCCCAGCATCACGTATCTGCCCACGGGCACTCGCTGCTAACAGGAGTGTAAGAGCATGCTCCGAATTTTCTCCCCCCCAGTTCTGTTCTCCTTTATTACAGCTGTCTATCACAAGACTTTGCCTCGAGACGTTTCAGTGCTTTTGAGAGTGTATCCTTCATTAGAATTCACCTATCTGCTGTAAAGAACAGAAACAGAGTCTGAGGACAGGCGTGCTCCCACCTTCCTCCCCTGCCTTCCCAACCCATCTGCCAGTACCTCTGGCCTTGAGCTGGAGGCATGGAGGTGGGAGAGCCCAGTTTCTGTTATGACCCTGTGCAATCTCAGCACTATGCCCCAGAAAACGAGCAACTTCAGCACTTGCTCTGGCAAGCTCAATCTCAGATATGCCCAGAAAAGGAAAAAAACAATGCTCATGTTCAAATTCTTTGTGCCTTATGATGGCTAAACAGAGCCTGAAAGGGCTGAGTGCCCACAAACCTGCTGGAGAGGTCTCCAGCTCTCCCTGGGATCTTTGTCATGAAGTCAGAAGAGTTAGCTGCACACTTCATGTGTGTTTGTCAGCATGGGGCACCTCACACGTGCACCGAGCAAGTGGGAATGAGACATGAATTCCTGCAAAATGTATTTAGCAAGCAGCTCTGGATGGCTAATGTAAAATCAGTTATAACTTGACCTCTCCAAAGTCTTCTCAGGCAGGCTTTAGCCACCACAAAACAGCAGCAAAGGGCAAAAAATCAAATTTTAAAACCATTCTTTGACATCTTCTCTTGCCCTTTGGTCTGCCTAACATTGCTTGCTTTCTGCTTCTTGGAAGAACAAATCGGTGTTGGCTTTAAGTCACAAGGCATCAAACTTCGGTGCTTTGTGCGCTGTAAGTCACCATCACGCCACCACAGTCCTCATGTGAACACTCCCAGGCACGAGGCTTATTCCACTGGAAACGAAGTCTTGGGCAGAAACAAAATGTAGCTACTAACACGGGGACTACACTACATGGAGTCCCATTTCTAGGTCTGTGCCACCCAGCTCCTCCAAGGCGATTCTACGTGGCAACACTGCTTGTAGCTTTTGCAATCATCCCTAATCCTCATTTAAACCAAGCGCTGGAGCCAGTGGCTCACCTCACGACACTTATTTTCTTCCAGCTGTCCCACCATATGAGCTGTGTTTACCTCGGTGCAGTTAACGGGCAGCTCCCGATGGACAGGAACGCAACCTGTCCAGGAGTTGACTCCAGCTCTGGCACCAATGGCATCACCTTGTGTTAATCACGTAGAGGTTTCTCAGGGAAGTTCCACATCTTGTGCCTCTCATGCACCTAATCCATCTTGCCAGCATTGCCCAGCACCTGGCTGTAGGGAGGCGAGTAATAACCCAACCTCAAAACGAGCCCCAGGAAGAGGGGTCTCTACCTGTAGGGACAAATCCTGTTCTTATTGGCAATCAATCATCATTACCTATTAGATTATTGTCATGTGAGTATTACACATGGATGTATTTATAACTCCCAGGTGAGCTTGTCCATGCAGGTCACTGGATCCTCCTCAAGTGAGAAGAACTAAGATGAATCAGCACTGCAAGAAGCAGATCTTCTGCCCACCAGGTGCAAGGAGATGAAAAACAATTTCTATTGAGCTGGATCCAAAGAATTGAATTTCATCAACCCCCTCTAACCCAGAGATTTCAGTGCATTTCACTAGTGGATCACCAAAGCCAAAAGCTGAGACTGGGATGCATCAAGAGCAACATTCAGGGGTACTGGATCTGCTATAAGGGTGCAACCCAAAAAGCTTTGGCATGGATCATGGGCCATCATGGAGTGGCTTTTGCAGCTGAAGATGGCGGAGCCCATAGCACTGATGGAGCTGAGGACACTGGGTTGCGTCAGGCCAAGGTGCTCTGCAACATTCAGTACCGTGTTCTGACCTCGAGACATCCAAGAATTGCAGTGCTGTTTGTGCTGAAGAAGTCTGCAGGGAGAGGCAGAAACGCTCATTACATCATCGGAAATAGTTGGAGCAAACCCAAGGCACACAAGCCCTTTTTCACGTTGGAGAGAGAAGCAAAAACCTTGAAGCCAAGGACCAGCTTATGCTCAAAGTGAAAGCTTAGAACTGACTTTCCAAGGCCCCCAGAGCACCCAGGGAGATGGCAGGACCTTGAAGGCAAAGTTAGCCTGTGGTTCAGAAACCTTCATCCCACTGAGGGAATATATGACGTCATCTCAGGAAGAACTAGGCGGTTGGCTGCGATGTCTCAGAAGCAGCATGCGACAGTAATGCCGAGTCGCGGCAGCTAACGGGCACGTACCCCTTTGGCTGCAGCTTTGGAAAAGCTGCTGGGAAACTGAGCGCCATGTTGTGAAAATGTGGAAGCTGGGGAGGGCCGGGTGGGAGCACAGCACCAGATTCCCTGATTTCGGGGAGTCATGCCTGCGATGCCTTTTGTACCTGCACATAGCTTTTGTGTTGGGTGACTCGGAGTTTAAGAGGGAACTGTAAGTTCTAGGAACATCTTTCTCCAGGATTTTGAAGATTTTTTTTTCTTGGAAGAACAGGGGAGATAGATACCACATGGGTCTAGTTTGAGTGTTTGGATAGTGCAGCACGTTATAGGAGCAGGAGAGAGGCAAAGGTACAGGTGAAAACAGAGCTTTTGGCTGCAGTTAAAGCTGTACCTTTTCTTTCATATATCGCTTTCTGGCTATGAAAATGTATGCACATCTCATGGGGGTCAGGTGCCAGGATCTGGTGAAGGACGGACTCCTTAGGACTGGATCCTCTATGCCCCTCTGGGGAAGCTGGAGCCGATTCCAAAACTTAACAAAAAACCCTGGGGAGCTGGTGAGGTGCCCCAGGCTGGAGCAGGGGTGGGAGCTGGTAGCCAAGGGTGGGATGCGGTGGTGGTGGCTTCCATCAGCAGCACGCTGGCAGCTGGAGCTGTTGCATCAAGCGGTACAGAGCTGCAATGGGCTGGAATAACCCGGGGGCTGCATGGGCACCACATGGCCCCAGGGGTCCGGCCCTGCCCAGGGAGCCCGCAGCATGAGCCGTGGCTCGGGGAAGGTTTTCCAGGCAACCTATTCCCAGGCCTGGGCTCCCGGGCAGGCTCTTTCCAGGACATGGGGATGGGGAATTCCCAGGCAGACTTACTCAGACTTCCTCAAGGTGCCGAAATTAGGGCGGCTGAATCCCAGCCCGAGGGATCAGTCGATAAAACAGCACAGGAAGCACAGTGTCAGTAAACGCAAGAGCGTCCACAGAAGATCCTGGACTGTGTGTATCCTGCATGAAGCCGTGAGTGGCTCTTCGCAGTGGTCCTCACAGCCAGAGGAGAAGGAGCAGGAGCTGATGCCGGGTCCCACGCTGCTGCGCAGTGACCCGGGGAGCCACCAACCAGCTCCACATCCGTAACCAGCAAGCATCGAACCGAGCTGGGGAGATCTGCCCCTTCTGCAGGTGCTTCATGGAGATGGCTACAAGTCCTCTGAGGTGTCTCTAGATGTAGACCCTGAAATCATGCCTAATAGCTGTTAGTAAACTGAATCGATAAGGGAAAAGTGTCAAGGGGAAATAAATGGGATTCTAGATTAGTTCAGTTATATTATTAACTCTTCTGCATACTCTAATTTCAATGCTGGCTGATTTCCTTGTCCTTCTAACTCATCCCACCTGGGAAATGGATCCATCTGGGGAGTTACTTGCTGCTCTTGCCACACTTCCCCAGGCTGACAGTGTTCAGATGCAGGTGCCTGAAACTTTGCACCTAAATCCATGTATTTTAGTAACTGAAACAAACCCGTTACAGAGGAGTGCTGTTACATTGGTGTGGTCTCTGTGAAGCCTGAGTGTTGCAATTAAGACCAGCTGGGGACCAACTGTAAGACCAGCTGTAAGGCCAACTTTCTCCTGGGCAGCAGAAAGTTGCAGCTGAACCCTCGGCAGGCACCGAGGGGTGACAGAAGACAGGCAAAGTGGGACCTTCTGAGACCACCGAGGCAAAGTCCTGTGGCTCTGGCTGAACCATCCCCTCCTGCCCCGGGGCTCGGTGGCAGCAATCCCGCAGCCACTCGAATCAATCCATCCGAGGGCTTCACTGCTGCAGCTACAGCAATTTTCCTAAAGTTTCACCTAAATCTCACTCCCTGGAGCTGACTCCACGCCCTGTCCGAGGAGGACTGG
>NW_010534473.1:3480-4414 GCF_000687285.1 Phaethon lepturus | reverse complement strand
TCCTCCCCTGCCGTTTCCCCTGCTTTTAGCCCCAGACAAAGCTTGGTGGCAAGGAGAAAGGCAAATGCGAACGGAGGAAAATTTACTACTCCTGTGATTTCTGTCGTGCTCCTGAAGGTGAGAGTTGACTCACTTTGCCTGGTACCAGCTCAGCAATTCCACCTCGTCCCCGGAGAGTGTCTGAAGTCACGCAGGGAGAAATAGTGCCTGGGGTTAAAAATAGACGCTGACAGTAGGAAGGGAGGACTGGGAGAGCTCCCTGTCAGGGGAGGTGGACGGAGCCCGGCAAACAGCATCGGGCTTGCGCTGCACTGCTAGAGCTTGGCTTTAATGGGCTAGACCGGAATTAAACCTCATTTGCACTTGTCATAACCTGGAGTGGATTTCACTCTTGGGCTTGGACGTCAATCAGTCAGCCCAGGGAATGTGCCTCTGTTTTTAAGAGTCTTGCAGAAGTTTGTTAGCGAGGATGCGGTGCTGGCGGGGCCAGGGCTGGGAGAAGAAGGTGGCTCATTAAATCCTAATTGTTGGAGGTGGGAAGGTGGGACACGGCTTTGGAAGAGGAGAGCCTGGCAGGGGATGGGAGTGTTCCACGCCTCTGGCATTTTTTAGGACTGATCTGGAGGCAGATGGACTTAAACTCGATCCGCTTTGTTGCCAGCTGGGATGTGCAGTCATGCCCAAAGTGCTTTGTCGGGCTGTCCCAGTGCTACCAGTAGCCGCCTGGCTGGGAGCGGGGCATGCAGGGTGCTGCCCGGCCGGGGACGGTGCCGAGGGGAGGGTGCTGAGCGGTGCAGGACTGCGAATTCTGCAACCCTTGCCTGAGGCTTTTGTTAAAGCTCATTAAAACCATCTGTGGTTACCGGAGCCTGACCAGAAAGCCAGCAGAGGCTGGGGCAGCCCGCGTCCCCGGTCCCCACGGTGGGGACACGGC
>NW_010534473.1:2222-3449 GCF_000687285.1 Phaethon lepturus | reverse complement strand
GCCAGGGCCGCCCCCCCGGGGCAGCCGCCAAGCAGCGGGTGGGAGGAGAGGGGGTCACAGCTCCCGCTGGAGCGCGACCAGGAGCGATTCCGGCTTCTCCTTTGGTTTAAAACTTTTTTTCTTTCTCTCCTGTTTCTTTGGTTCTGGCAGCCCCCTCAGCCCTCTCCACCGCGCGAGATGCTGCGAGTACAATAGGGCTGCGAGGTGGGGCGGGAGGGTGGAAGGAGATGAAAGGGGAAAAGTAAAATTGAAGCATGTCTGGAAGGGCATTTTGATGTAAATGGGACTTTTTGATAGACTTTGAGAGACACCGGCAGAAAGGGCACTGGCCCCCTTCGGCGTGCTGAGCTCTGGGCTCGGCTCTTTCATTTGCTGGGGAAAAGGGCATTTTTTCATCTCCTGTTGGGTGCACCCACGGTTCCCGCTGGTCCTCCCCTTCCTCATCACCACCCGTGTCCCGGCATGGGGCAGCCCTGTGGGCATATCTTAACGAATTCAAACAACTGGAGAGTCCTGTTCAAAACGTGAAAGTCTTGGGAAAGGGAGATGGCTTCTTGCAGCCCGAGCAGGCGAACCATGGGCGGCCGGGAGGGCACGGCTGCACCCCACCCTCCTACTCGCCGGTGGGCCCGGCTGCCCCCCCCCTTCCTCCTCGCCGGTAGCTCCTGCAAACCTTTCCCCTCCCCGGGGAGGGCGCGTGGCCGATGCGCTCTCGTCCTTTCGATCCCAGCGCTCGTCCTTGGCATCATCTCGGCAGCTCTCCCGTGTTCGTGGAGACGTGGCCTCGCCGTGAGTCATCGTCCTTCCTTTCTGCTGCTCTTTTATTTTTCCCTTTTCCCTCTCCTAAGAGAGCACTTATTAAAAGGAAGCAACACATTCATCCAGGAAACAAGAGCACAATAAATGTATGACGTTTTATCGTTTAAAAGGCGTCTCCGTCATGGTTGTCGCTGCTGCTTTGACGAGCTGGGGATTGAGGAGGCTGCGGGGGGCCGGGGACGCTCCCCGTGCGCGTCGGCCCCGGGGTCCCTGGTCCCTCCCGGTGGCTTGGAGCCCGGAGGGGGGTCACCGGTCTCCTGTCGCCTTCCCGTGTGCTTGCGTGCTCCTGCTTGGCAGCTGCTGACCTCGCCATGGCGTGCGGAGGGGAAACGGGAACGGCGCTGCTCCCCGGGGAGAGATCTGACAGGTCGGGGGGGCTGCGCGGGCAGAACCGGGGCGGGCGGTGGG
>NW_010534473.1:1899-2140 GCF_000687285.1 Phaethon lepturus | reverse complement strand
GCGTCCCCCCTGCGCCTGCCCGCTGCCGCGCTCCCCTTCCTTAGGTTGTTGTCGTTGCGCAGCCAGCTGTCAGCAGTCCCAAAATTTACTGCCGGCGTAAAACCATCAAAAACCGAGCTGTTAGTAGCAGTCGGTAAAAATGGCGAGGCAATTGCAGGCGAACTTGTTTCTTCCTCTGACAAACTTCTGAGTCAGTCCTTTAATCTCTAATCTAGGTTTACGGTCATCTTCATGGAAATGC
>NW_010534473.1:1589-1830 GCF_000687285.1 Phaethon lepturus | reverse complement strand
GCCTTGATGGTCTGAGCGTCTGCAGGAAGCATTTTAAAATCAGTAATCAGGATTTATTGGCGATTGTGGCTGAAACTGTCAGTAGAAAATAAAATAATCAGCCCCGGACTTTTTTTTTTTCCCTCCCCCTCCTTTGGCATTTGACTCCTTCCACGTATTCTTGAATCATGTCGTGTCTTGCCTACGTGCTTAATGTCTTCCTAACTGGGGGGCTGCGGGTGAGAGGAGGGGGGGCCAGCCC
>NW_010534473.1:0-1419 GCF_000687285.1 Phaethon lepturus | reverse complement strand
CTCCCCATCCTGGGCGGGCTGAGCATCGTGGCGTACCACGGCGTGTGGCGTTCACGGGCGCGTCCGTGGCGCGTGGGGGACGTGGAGCCACGCGCGCGCGCCTGGAGGAGGCATCTCAGCTGGTTCCTCGCCTCGGGTAGCTGGGTCCTTATACACGTTACGTGCTTTTGGGGTTTATTCTGTTGTTAAAGATGCATGTAGCAGGAAGCATAAGTTGTGGAAAGGCGTCCTCCCCGGGTGGGGCGGGAAGGGAGCCAGGCGGGGCCTTGCGCCGGCGCTGGCTGCGGGGGCTGGGTTTTTTCCCGCTGCTCCTGGGAAATGGAGGCCGCCAGGACCTTTGTCGCTCAAACTATCAATTTCCATCGAGTTACAGCAGCGCTGAGACCAGCGCACGAGGCCAACGACGCGTTTTTCTGCAAGACAACTAATCCGTGCTGGAGCGGTGGAGGAGCCTGCGCCGCGACGCGGAGCTGCCTGCGCTGCGCGGTGCTGCAGCACACCTCGGTGCCCCGTAGCTTCTCCTTCGGAAGGACCCCGGTGTTAAATCTCTTTTTCCTTTTTTCTTCTTGGATAAGTTAAACCGACCCAACTTCCCCCCGTCCCTTTTTTTCCCCCCAAACTTTGAGTCACTTCTGTGCGTTTGCAGTTGTTCCGTGTCCGACGGGGGCTGTGGATGGGCAGGATCGCTCTTGCCGGGTGCGGGATACGTCCCGTGCTCCCGGCATCCAGAGGCAAAACCCTGCCCCGGCCCTGAGCATCCCCCTTGCCCACCACCCGTCGTAGCCTGAAATGGTCTGCTCGGGTTGATAAATATCTCCGTTTCTCTTTTCTGTTTAACAAATATCTTCTTTAACGGCAAAGCGTTTTGTTAAGTTTTCTCATCTTATCATCACGCTTAGTCACGCGGGGTGACTTCTAAAAGTACTTTTTAAAAAATGCCACTTTTTATCCAGGTTTTAAAATTGAAGTTCATTTTTTATCCAGAGGCAGGATATAAATGACTCTACTAAAATTAGATTAATCCTAATAAGAATGTCAGTTATCATTTCTGAATACATTAGATTTTTTTTTTTAAATTTTACATGCCTCTTTAGCTATAATTGCTAGTGTAATTTCTTACATAGACATGGTGTGTCCTCACGGTTGACAGAAATACTTAATGCAATGTCGACACCGCAGTAAGTTCCAAATTAGTGCGTGGCAGTCACTGCAAACGTTTTGAACTTTCTCCTTAATAAGTTTTAAAAAAAAAAACAAAACCAAACAACCCTTAAATGCAAAGCAAGGCTAAAACGCATTTAGGTCGTCCAAGCAAAGCAGGGCGGTGGGAGGCTGGAGCCCTTCAGGAGGGCCCTCCGTGAGCTGGGAGAGGGAGGCAGAAAGGGAAGGGGGAGCTGAGGGTCCCGGCGGGGCCGGGGA
>NW_010534472.1:1068-1299 GCF_000687285.1 Phaethon lepturus | reverse complement strand
AATTAGCAAGGAGGGGGACGGGATGGGCTTCGCAGCAGCCCCACTGCCTCCGGCTCTGCTCTGCGTCGGAGGCAAACCAGCAACCAATTAATCAGCCTTGCTGCTTCCCCGCAGGGACCCGGCGGAGGGAAGCGCTTGAAGAGCTGCTCTCTGCTCCAAATCAGCGTGCCACCGCTCCAGGCTGGCACCGCCTGGGAACACCTTCCACAGGGGAGGGGGGGGCTCATTACC
>NW_010534472.1:0-895 GCF_000687285.1 Phaethon lepturus | reverse complement strand
GGTGCTCCGAGCCAGGAGGTGCCGGCAGGAGCTGAGCCCTCCCGGGGATGCTCCGCGCTGGAGAGGACAGCGTGGGCCGGGCGGGAGGAGCTCCCAGCCGAGGAAGCGCAGAAGGGGCAGCCTGGGGATTTCTTTCCCAATCGGTGGCGAG
This sequence comes from Phaethon lepturus, assembly GCF_000687285.1. Lineage (NCBI taxonomy): Eukaryota > Metazoa > Chordata > Aves > Phaethontiformes > Phaethontidae > Phaethon > Phaethon lepturus. The sequence continues at coordinate 744 of NW_010534472.1, read as the reverse complement.
ATGGGCTCTGGCGAGGGGAACGCCTACAAGGCAAACGGCTTGGGACGCTGGTGCTGGTACCCCAGAGGCGGGAGAGGCAGAGCTGGGTGTTACCACCTGCGAGTCACCCTCCTGGAGCCAGGATGACTGGCCCTAAGCCATCACGTTCTTTTTTTTAAGCCCAAAGACCCAAAGTACATTCTTCTCTCCAGCCCACATCTCGGCAGCCTTCACCAGGAACGAGGCGTTGCTTTCTAATTCAATCAAAGTCAGGAAGAGACAAACGGCAGCGGCAATCGCCCCGAGGAAACCGCACGCTGTCATCCCCCAGACCCAACTGCTCTGGTTTCTTCGACTGTTGCACATCACCACCTCTGCACCAGCCCTGACCAGCAGCCGTCATCGGTAACAGCTCTGGCACCCCAAATTCAAGCTACAGTCCCAGCAACCCCCTGCCAACGTACAGGGAGCTTCCCACCTTGCTGGCTTGCAAGAAGTGCTGTGCTGGGTGTTACGGCATCCCACTCCCACGAACCGATCCGTTCAGGCTTTGCACGATGGACGTGGGGCCAGGTTTGAGAGCTACGCAGTGCTCTCGTCTCTGCAGACGCTAACAAGCCACCCAAAGCCTCGGCCGGGGCAGCCTCTGCCCCTAACCCTGCCTTTTCCGCGCACACCAGTAAGAGCATCGGGAGACAGATTCAGACCCCCCTTTCTCCCCCGCGCTCCGGATCGCTCCCGAGACGCAGCGCGCACAGCACAGCC
>NW_010534471.1:1637-1940 GCF_000687285.1 Phaethon lepturus | reverse complement strand
GAGGCGCCGGGCTGGCCTTGTCCCGGGGACGCCGCGCTCTGCGTCCCTCCTCTGCGGGCATTTCTGCTTTAGCAGCAGTACTGATCTCTCACCCAAATGGTCCTCAAGAACAGAGAGCTTGCTCTTTGTCCCAGGGGAGCCAGGAGCATCTGATGGATTTTAGCGGAGGGATGTGCCGATCTGGGGTGTGACGCTCGGCCTCCGTCGCCAGTGCTTGCCTTCATGCATGGCAGGACAACTGCTGGGGCTCCCAGAGCTGCCAGGCAGCGGCTGCCTGCAGGCCTTGTCCGCGTGGCTGGCCTT
>NW_010534471.1:0-1549 GCF_000687285.1 Phaethon lepturus | reverse complement strand
AAATCAGCAGTGCAAAGCTGAAGCGAGCTGGATTGCATCATGTTTTGCATTAAGCATGGGGCTGTCTTTGTTCCCTGGGAGCAGAGCCGGGGCTGTGCGTACCCCGACTCGGGTAGCAGCACACGCATCTCCTGGGCTCCTCCTCTGCCTGCAATGTAACAGCTCAGGTGCTATTTGCTTTTGCTTTTTGCCTCCAGACGTCGTGAGGTGAGTGTGCTCAAGCTGCTCGGCAGGTCTCTAGTCTGCCCGGCATCCTTTGCGGGCACGTGACGCTCCAGCATCAACAAAAATACCAAGAGATTTCCCTTCTCGGCTGGGCAATTCTTGGTAACGCAGCCTGTAACGCATCACGCCCTCTTTGTTTATTCAGAGGCAGGCATGTTTAAGAGACCCCGGGCTTGTCTTAAGTCCACCACTTACGCAGAGAAGAGAGGCGCGCGAGGCTCTTGAAAGTCAGGGGGACATGGTCTGATAAATGGCTGATGGGGGAACGCAGCGGGAAGGGTGATGAACTCAGCTGTAAATGCGTGTGGACAAAGTGAGTTCGATGAAACCTGAGCATTTTGCGGAGGGGAATGTGACCCCACTCCTGAGCCTCGCCTCGCCCTCCCCAAGGGCTCGCTGCCTGGCACACACTCACACGCATCCCCGCTGCTCAGAGCAGGGAGACCGCAACCATAAATCTTCAGGAGCCATTTTTCAGTGGGACTAGATTCCATTTTGTCCGCAGACTTACCAGTCTGTTTGGGAAAAGGGATTTCATTCCTTTGCTTCTTTTTGTCAGGATGGATTTACTGATCCCAAACATGTTCCTCACACTTTATTTAGGGGCTTAATATGCATCATTTACATTGCCAAGCTGTCACCAGCCTGTCTGAGCTATATAGGCAGGCAGGCAATGCATTTCCCTTGCCCCATTGCTCTCCCTGCCAGATGTGGAGCTGTGAGAATAAAGCATCTGGGAGATCCCTTGATAGATACAATTTGCCTTTTTGGGGGTGCTGCTTATTCCCCTCCATGCAGGGGCCAGGCAGGCTCACGGACATCTTCCTCCAGCCACATTCCCAGGAACAAGTCACCTGTAACATGCAGCTCTGCAGGACAGAATTTGATTTTCTCACTGACAGATGCCAAGCGATGGCTCTTGAGCCCAGCAAAAGCTTGCCTCTGTCTGCATCTTTACTGAAGGTCCCCCCGATGCCGATAGCGCTCATTAGATCGCTCAGACGCGGTTTAAGTATGCTCTCCTGAATTACGGGAGCTACAGAAATTCCGAGTCATTGGAAAGGGTGCTTATAAAAATAAGGGTGGCATCCCATGTACAATGAAAAAGAGCGGAGGATGGGGGTGGGAGGGACACGAGGCGCGTGGAACCCTCCTACAAGAGCTAAGAAGTGACCAAGGCCAATGGTCTCCCCGCCTCCGCTGGCGGCCCCTCCACCCTCGCTCTCCCGTCCTCTCCACAGGCGCTGACGGAGCCGGGGGACCTTGCCGGGGCTGCGCTCCCAGACACGGGTGTTTGACACCTGTTTCGGCCTATGAAAAAACG
>NW_010534470.1:23730-25713 GCF_000687285.1 Phaethon lepturus | reverse complement strand
TATGACTTTTTTGGGGGTTTTTATACATTTGTATTTATATTTAAAGACTGTGCTTTCATTCAGTCTTCCTGGAAAGCTCTGCTTCTGGCTCCTCGTGCTTCACAGAGTACCCTTTATGCTGCAGGCTGGCTTTTCTAGAAGATTGCTCTTATTTTTCTACCAAATAAATGACGGCTGCTTTTCATTTCCCTCTCACCTGTTTGCTCCTTTTCAGCTTGCAGGGCTGTGGCGTGCAAGGCAGGTCCCTCATCCCTGTGGTCCTGCTGGGGCTGCTTCCTGGGTGCTTCCTTGCAGGGCAATTAATAGCAGCTGAGATGGAGAATTTGGGGACAGTGGGGTGACAGTGTGTCTGTATGTGTGGGCTGTTCTAGACTTTCCCTTTGGCTTTTATAGTGCAGTGTTGCACTGTAGTTTGGAGGAAGATAGTCAGGATTTGTCACTGATTTTTTTTTTGGTACAAAATTGCAATGAAATCAGAACAAATTGTTCATTTCAGTGGAATTTTACCCTTCTACCTATCTCCTGTGGTTTTGTTGTTGTCAGAGATTCAGACATTATTAAGCCAAATACTTACTTTTCTGAAAAAGAAGAAACTCTTATATACTTTCTTCCCAAGTCTGAAATGCCTACATGGTGAAAAATGCACACGAGGCTGTGCAGGTGGGGGAATAGAAGACTTTGCAAAATTCCTCGCAGGCATGTGGCAGCCGTTTAAGAGCAGCTCTATCCCAAACCTTTAGTAAAATGAGAAGTCACTACCCCGAGGACACCATAAGATGAGACTGCAAGCAGAGAGGGGACAGACCTCAGTGACAGGGCTGGCAGGGAAATGGCATCTCCCCTGCGCTTGCAAAACCCCTCCAGCACACTGAAAAGGAGCAAGTTAAAGGGCTGTGCCGCAGCCGTAGTGCTATGTGCTTGCAGAGGCTTCAGACGTGGACTTTGGTCAGTAAAGGTCTATTAAGTCATATATTTGCAGTAACAGGATTTGCGGGGCTTAACACTATCAGCAAAGGCTGTGTGTTGGCTGGAGTAAAGCTTGTAGCTGAATGTTTCTATCAAGCACATTTATCTGGCTTGATTGCTTATGAGGTGGGCATTTAGGTCTACTATTTTAAGGCTGTGTAAAGAAACTGTGAAGTCCAAGATACCGGTCTGGAGTCCGGGACAGACACTGAGCTGGCTCCGTTCTGCCCTCTCCTCCACGTGGGAGCATGCGGCCGTCTGCCAGACCGGCTTTTGGACAGGATGTGAGGCAATAAAATATATCCTTTACAACCAAACTCACTTCTTCTGGCTGTGTTGATGGACTCTGGTGGGGCGGGAGGGGCTGCATGGGGGACTGGTCTCCTGCCCCACACACCATCATCCCCCAGGTCCCGGCTTTTGCAGCCCCCTGGGGTGCTGCATCCCTGGGGTGCAGGGGCTGGGAGCTGCTGGCATAGGGGAGGGGGACCATGCAAGTCCCCTCTCCTGCAGCTGTGTTGCCCAGCAAGGTGAAGCCAGCCTGTTTGCTCACCCGTCCCCGTGGAGGGCTCCTGGGATGCCAGCAAACATGGGGGCACGAAACAGTTTTGTATGTGGTGTCTTTTGTGGAGCTTTTCCCTCCAACTCCAAACCTCACTGGACAAGCACAGCTTGCTCAAAGCAGGGGTTCTGTGCTCCCGGCTGCTTTGGGAAAACAGCATTAAACCAAGTCATTAATGAGGTTGTCCTCTGGCCTGGGCTCTGCTGGGAGTCTGGGAACTGACACCCATGCACTGGGAGTCAGCTGGGGCTACTGTGGGAGGGCTGGAGCACTGTATCCAGCCCTGCGAGGCTGCCCCTGCCTTCTGCAGGCTGGTCGTGATGTCATGGGATTGTGAAATAATTGCAAAAACCCCCTAGAAACGAGGCCCAGCCGAATATGTCTGCAACCACCAACAGCAAAGCATAAGCAGTCGGCAGGAGCGAGCCAGCGTGTGAAACGTACCCCCCTGTATC
>NW_010534470.1:20289-23716 GCF_000687285.1 Phaethon lepturus | reverse complement strand
GGCTGCTGATGCAAACACCGCAGGGATGTCTTTTTTCCCTTCAAATGCTAGGTGGGCATTAGGCTAAAACAGGTTAAAAAGACATGCCCATGGGGGTGGTCTAATTTACCCTAAAATTTACCCAAAATCAGGAGGAGCGCTGGAGTCAGTCCCGTGCTCAGGCACAGACACCTGCTCAGGAAGGCACACGTGAGCACGGACGCGGATGCACAAACACAGCCCCATGTGCGCCTGTGCCTGCACACGCACGGGTGTTTGCACGCCGCTTCCAGCTTTACTGCAGAATGCTGCTTCTAAGGAAAATAAGCTTCTAAGGAAAATAAGGTGTCAGGGTTAGTGGGAGCCTCTTGCTGGCCATGGTGAGGTGGCACCAGGGAAACAGCTCTGAGGAGATTCCTTGTGAGAAGCTGAGGGCGGAGATGATGGGCTGGGATCTGGAGGGCACAGCAGGGGTCAAAACCCCTTCCCCGTGGAGGAGGTGAATCCGCAGAGCCCAGGTGAGACAAGTGATGTAAAGAAGGTGTGCTAAGACCTAAGTGAAGCAGCAGAGGAACATTCACACATCATACCCCTCAGCAGGGCAAACCCGCTGCTTTGCCCCACGTGCAAAAGGAAAGGCAGCGTCGGGGCAGCGTGTACCGGGGCAGCGGGTGTGCAAGGGCTGTTCAAGCCCTCTCAGGCAGTCTGCAGGGAAGGAAGGAAAGCTGGCACCGTGTCAAGCAGAGCGAAAAGTTAGGAGAGCTCGGCCACCCTGGAGCAGAAAGGCTCCAGTGACAGCAGAAAGTAGCCAGGCAAGACAGAAACCACAGAGCGCATCCAAGAAAAGGGAAGTCTTGAACTCCGGCCAAATGATTAGCTCAAGCCGTTAGCCTGCGCAGACGGTGCTCCGGGCTTGTGCCGGCCGCGGAGCGTGCGGGGCTGCAACGCCGGGCTGAGCTCCAGCGAGGCTCACCTGGAGACATGTGCACTGGCTCCGTCCCTCTGCCCCGTGCTGTTCCTGAGAAGCAGGAGCCAGCTACACTGCAGCAGCTCCATGGGTGCCAAGGGCTGTTTGCAAAGGTGCTAGAGGAGCTGTGGTTTCCAATGGAAGCTTCAAGGTGTTTTTTGGTGCCCTCTCCACCAACACTGCCCTCCTGGGGTCTGCCACGGTCTTGAGAGCAGAGAGCAGGTGGAGAAGTGGCTGGTGGGTGATAGGGGCTCCCAACCTTCCTGCCCCAAGGTATTTCCAAGACCTGGACATCCCTTGGCACCCATTCCGTCCTAGAGGTCCCCAGCCCAGAGACTCCTCTCAACCCTTTCTTCACCTGCATGTAGCTCCAAAGTTGCCCTCCTTCCCATGTCCTCTGTTTGGTTGGCTGGAGACCTTTGGCTTTGGGGTGTCCTCATGCTGCTAGTCCTCCTTCCACTTCCCCTGACCCCCAGGTCCCTCCACTTCCCTCCCATCCTGCTGGGTATTGCAGACCTGCTCCTGGGCTGCAGCTTGCCAAGGCATGGCAGAAGAGCATCTGCTCTCCTCTGAGGAAGTCCTGTGGCGGGGCCAAATTGAGCCATGTCCCAGAGCTGCACCAGACCATCTTGAGCCCCACAGCCTCCTCTGGCTGGTGTCAGTCTAGGAGCCAACAGAGCAGTGAAAGAAAGAAGCCCTCAAGAGTTTTGGTACATCCCACGTGCTTTTAGATCTGTCCCCAGGTGAGTTTGGTTTGCAGCCTCACTAGGCATCCTTCCTGCCAAGCCACATGGGAGATGGCAAGGAAGTTGCTGATGGGTTGCTTTTTGCACAGGTCTCCAACCTGTTCCCCAGTCATTCCCTCCTGAAACCCCTGGGGGTGTTGCAGAGAGGAGGACAGGTGGTGGAGCCAGGGCTGGGGTCATCCTACCTGGCCACTTCCGTCTTGGTGCCATCACAGCATGTCTGAGGACATTTGCAGGAACCACCTTACTGGGAAACTGCATAGCCCAGAGATGATGCTGAGGGACACGTGTGCACGATACAGGGACCCCGGGAGATGGGTGCTCAGCTTGGGGGGTCAAGTGGCACCCAGTTGAAGGGTTCTGCTGCCCATCACCTACGATGACCTCAACATCAACAATACTGAAGGCCATAAATGTTAGGGACAGATCACAGAATCACACACAGAGTCATTAAGGTTGGAAAAGACTTTTAAGATCAACAAGTCCAACCATCAACCCAACACCACCATGCCCACTAAGCCATATCCTGAAGTGCCACGTCTATACGTTTTTTGAATACTTCCAGCGATGGTGACTCCATGGGCTCTAACAGAGCAGGAGTTGGCACCTTCTGCATCCTTCTTAGCCACCTCCTCCGGACCATCTTTCCTCCCTCTGGGCAAAGGCATGATTTGCTCTTTTTTGTCCCTTAACTCCATTTAAATCAGATTGGCTGGGTTCCCTCAGCTAGAGGAGATCCAGTGGGGCGCAAGCCCCGTGGGCTGGTGGTGGGCCCAGGCCCCGTGCTACACCATGGCTGGGACTGCAACGGGAGCCGTGCGGGAGGCTCCCCGGTGCCGGGACTTGCAAGGGAAGTTGCAACAGCTGCAATGCCTGCCCAGTATTTCCCAATGAGGTGAACACAGCCAGGCCAGATCCTGGCCCAGGGACTGGCTGTGCCTGGAATTTGCTGAAATTCCCCCTTTGCCCTTTCCAGCTCCGTAGCTCGGAGGTGGAAAGCAGAACACCGCAAGGCACCCCGGGGAGCATGCCCGAGCCCACAAGCCAGCGGGGAGCAGCTGCCCCGGGGGCTCCTGCAGCCGGCAGGTCTCTGGGAGGGTGACAGCAGGGCTGGTGTTCCCTGAGGAGAGCCAGGGGGTGGAGGTGATGCTCACACAGCCCATGTACGTTTTGATGTGTTGGATTCCTCATGGGGATCCACCCCCCTGCCCACTTACGGTTTCGACTTTAATTACCGGCTGCATTATTGGGGCTCCTGCAGGGCTGAGTGCATCCCTTCTGCTCAGGGATGCCTTGTGCTCTCTGTGTGCTCAGGGCTGGAGCTCCAGCACTCCCAAATTGCTCTGGATGAGTCTTAAATGGGTCAGCACAGGTCATGGTCTCCCCTATTCCCAAATTGCACCGTATCCCCGGACCGTTCCCTGCCTGCGTGTGCCTCTGAAGAGCCTGGATCCAAAAACATCCCCTCTTCCCCACATGCACTGTCCCTTCTGGTCCCCTAGGCTCAGCCCTGCGAGGGGGATGGGGTGACCTCCCTGCATGCCGCAGGGATGCATTTCAGGGATGACCACTCTCTTAGAAATCCCACTGACCCCAGTGGAGGGGGGGAAACCCGTCACATTCCCCTTTCACAATGCAAGCGGAAACCCCCTTTTCTCACCCTCCCGTGCCCCCCCTGGGGAGCAGAGGTGACTGGAGCAGCCATGCTTTCACCCCCTTGGCACCCAGACAGCTG
>NW_010534470.1:19753-20251 GCF_000687285.1 Phaethon lepturus | reverse complement strand
GCATGGACGGTAGGCCATGCGAGGGCAGGGGGTCCCCTGCAGCCAGAGGCGGTTTGGGGTTTATCCCCAGAAGGATGTATTCCCCACGCTATTCCCTGCACTGCTTTCAGGGTATGGCCAGCCGGGAGCCAGCAGCACGTGAGAGCCCCTTGTGCCAGGAAAGTGGCAGGGGACCCCCCCACTTGCTGTGGGGATCAGGACACCAGCAGTGCCTGGAGGGGGTTCCCACAGAATGGGACCTCCAGTTTCCCCCAACACCCCTTGCCAGCCCTCAACCATACTTTTGTAGCTGCCAAATCCACCAAAAGTGCAAGGAGGCGAGGGTTTGCCATCGGGCAGCATGCCCAGCATCCTTCGCCAGTGGGTCAGGGCTCTGCTTTTGGGGCCCCCTCTTCGCAGGGGGTTTCGCGCCGTCCGCTCGACCCCTGGGAAGGAGCCATCTCTGGGTTAGGAGCGGCTATACCTGGCGGGCTGGCCGCCAGCATCAGCAGCCAGGAG
>NW_010534470.1:19026-19736 GCF_000687285.1 Phaethon lepturus | reverse complement strand
CCTGCGGAGATCAAGTAGACACCAGGTCCCAGAGCCAGCCGGCACCCCCATGCCCACAGGGAGGCTGGGGCTGATGACTGACACTGATCCTCTGCCACCTAAATTCCCCTTCTGCCAGCCAAGATTTATCTTCAATAGCTCGTGAGTGCTAGAAGAAGGCAGGTGCTGACTGAAGTTAAGCTGGCACATCCTGTTTGTGCTACTCATCCTGCGTGCCCGCCCCTGCCTAATGCCTTCGGCACAGCGCCAGCTTGCCAGGGCACAGGAGTGGCCGGAGGTGATGCTCTCCTGATGGAGGAGACCACCCCATGCATGAGGCTGGTGCCAGTGCCAGGGCAGGAATGGAGCACCTTGGCCAGTGGCGTGGCTGGAGTCCCCTCTTGCTTCTTACCGTGGAGCCAGGAAGGGGCAAAGCTGGCTATCTCCTACTGCTGAGAGGAGCAGAGGGACCTACTGAGGTCCCTGGGTCCCAGCCCTGTGTCTTGTGCCCAGGTAGATATTCATCCCTATGGAAGAGCTGTGGACTGCTCTCCACTGAGGTGCCAGGACAGGCCAAAGCTGGAGCAAGGGAGAGGGTGGAGGGTTGGAGATCCTGCTCCAGGATTTTTTCACCCTTGTGGGGAAATATTTTTCATACTATTAGTGGGAATTTCACGGGGTCCAGCTGGTGCTTTTGCCTCTCATCCTGTCCCTGGGCCCCTCCAAGAAGA
>NW_010534470.1:17987-18967 GCF_000687285.1 Phaethon lepturus | reverse complement strand
CTAGAAGTCAGCTGCTGGCAGCAGCGAGACCCCCTTCACCATCCCTTCACCAAGCTGCACAACCACACTGCTCTCAGCATCCCACATATCAGGGCTGAAGCAGGCTGGTTAAGGGACATGACTGCAAGTGGTGCTGGCATGGTGGTGGGTCACCATCCCAGGGAGAAACAGCCCCCATCCCTGCTCTCCTGTGAAGTTTTGCAGTGTTCTTCCCTCCCTGCAGTGCCCATGCAGCCAGCGCGCTGATGGCACCCCGCGCCATGCACACAGCCTCTGCTGGGGATTTCTGCTCTTGTGCCAAGAAAACCTCTTTCCAGGAAGCTCTGTATCTGCCTTTGGCCATGATCCCGTTTGCTGGGACACCTGGAAACTAGGTTATCTTTTGGCATGTGAGATTGTGGCCCTGGAGCTCAGCACGCTGGGTGGGCTCCCCTCGATCCACCAGCTTCGGATGTGCCCCCCTCATCAGGCAATGGGGAGAGCAGGGGGAGCCAGCCGGGCCCCTGCAACCAGATGGGGGGGCTCGGGGGGACCCAGGCATCAACCCAGTACTGGTATATGCCAAAAAAAATGGTGTGGAGGCAAGTTGTACCCCCAGCATCTGTCAGCTGAGCCTGTGCGATATCTAATGGGAACATCCCAGATATGTCTTGGAGAAGGGACTGGGAAATGTACAGAGTGAGTCCCTCCATGTGCTTGCCCAGGGCCTGGGTGCTTTCACTGGGTGAAGGGGCCCTGGAGCTGCCCTGGCCCTGACCAGCAGCCCCTGTGAACCGGGTGCCGGGGGCAGAGAGGGCAGGAGGGTGTTTGGCTCTGGGACTGCAGAGCAGCTGGCTGCAGGGAAAGCAGCCGGCATATTTGGGAACTGCTCAGAGATTAAAATCCAGCCTGTGGCAAGACTTATTGTAACTTCCCACTCCTCTTCTCCAAAAGAAAGTGAAAGCCACGGGCTGGAAGGATAAATAGGCAGCAGGGAGGCG
>NW_010534470.1:16723-17875 GCF_000687285.1 Phaethon lepturus | reverse complement strand
ACTGTTGCCTCCAGCCCATCCTCTGCCAGACTCAGCAGCAAAATGCAGCGGCTGCATCTTCTCTGCTTCAGTCTCCTGGTGCTGGGACATATCCTGGATGGTAAGAGGGAACCTCTTAGGCTGCCTTTCTTGTGGAAGCGAGAGGGTCCAGTTTCTTGCTCTGCTTTACATTTCCAGCAGACTTTTAGGGGGACCCAGGGCTGGGTCTCTGTCACAGCCCCCCTGCGTGCTCTGCTTGTAACCTGTCCCGGAAGCAGCCTGTCCTGCCCAAAGTCCAGGCTGGAGCCTGCAGGGCACTGGGTCTGGAAAGCTGTGCTTGGGAAAGGCCGTGGAGCAATCCTGCCTCCCAGTGCCCTAGCCCAGCTTGTGCACGCTGGGCTGGGATCGCCTTGGTCCCGTCCTCCCCAGTACACCAGGGAGCATCCCTGGCACCCTTTGGGGTGCAGCAGCCTGGGGGCAAGTGGCAGGGCTGGGAGCGGGAGGGAAGGCGTGCGTTAGGGCAGAGCCCATGTTTGAGGGGCTGCTGGTGTTGAACACGGGGTTTGCACAGATCACAGGGGCTGGGCGGGTGACACCAGGCCCTCTGCTCTGCTGTGGGGAGCTGGGGAGTCCAGACACCTTGTGCTGTTGCAGCACACCTTGCTGCCTGGGGTTATAGACATCCCCGGGCGCTGCCAGCCTTGACGGGCATTAACAGTGAACACAGCCTTTGCCTGGGGGGCAACAGAGCTCCCCTACCCCGCCGCGAAGTGCAGGCCGAAGTGCGGGCAGCTGTGCCTCGGCTGTCACGGGATTGATCGGTGCGGGGAGGGCTGGTGATGGGGTTAGCTGCAAAATCTATGACTGCTTCAGCAAATGCAGCTGAAGCTACCCCAGGTCTTTGAGAACAGGTGTCTAGGTCGCAGCACCCTGAAGCTGGGTGAAGACATCCATCCTGCCCCACTTGCCAGCCGGCGCTGGCCCCAGGGATGCGAGAGGGACCCAGACATGCAGAAGGGCTGCCCTCCACCATTCGGCTACTTCTCACCTCCTTTGCTTTCTGTTGGAAGGAGGCAAAGGGCTCCCGGCACTGGGGCGTGGGAGCAATAAATCTCATGCCCACGTGTACAGCCGGGGAGGTGTGCGAGGGTATGGCTGCTGGGCACCATCCCG
>NW_010534470.1:3886-16673 GCF_000687285.1 Phaethon lepturus | reverse complement strand
GGTAAAGGCACAGCCGGCGCAGGGAGAGCAACCCCAGCCTGCATGGTGTGTTCCTCCTACAGTGCACGGCGGGAACAACGTTCTTGACTGCTGCCTGCGGACGAGCGAGATGCCCATCCCACGGCGGATAGTGCAGGATTACCGGCTCCAGCTGGTGCAGGATGGCTGCAACATCCCAGCTGCTGTGTAAGAGCCCCAGGGTGGTGGTGGCTGAGGAACAAGAGCCCCAGGCTGGTGATGGCCAAGGGATGGACCCTGTGGGGAGGCAGGGAGGGAGGAAGAGCAGAGTGGAGGAGGGACACTGAGCTGGGTTTGGAGGTGAGGGAATAGGGAGGAATGTGGAGGAGACTGTGGAGATCAAAGGCTCAATCAGAGCAGGACACACCTGGTGGGAGAGAAGAACTTGGGACAAAAGTCAGCGAAGAAAGTCATCCCAAGGTAGAGATGAAGGAGGGCAGTGAGGGAATCATCAGGTGAGAGCTTGAGCTGTGCTGGAGCATCCCCAGGCTGTCCTGCTCACCTCATCTTGTTTTTTTTCCCCATGGGCCTGGCAGGTTCATCACCACAAAGGGCAAGCGCCTCTGTGCCCCTCTCCAAGCCCCATGGGTGGTTCGCCTCCAAGAGAAGCTGGATGCCAGCTCTGCCAGGAAGGTAAGAGCCAGCCCTGTGCTCGGCTGGGAACGGGGACAGCCCAGAGGTGGCTTCATCCACCACCCAACAGGCTTTTCCCGGGAGCAGCCCCCACACACACTTCTGCCCTGCAAGCTTGGAGTTTGCATCTTGTGCATCTTCATGGGGAGGGCTTGTGTTGAGTTTGGTGAGTGCTTTGCAAGCCCTACCAGGCCCCCACTTCACCACCATGGCTTGACCAGGGTAGGTAACCCTTGGTGACCACCTTGGCTGTGGGGAAGGGACCCTGGTGAGGCTTCTGCCCCAAGGATCACACTCGTCACAGATGTTTTTTTCATTTCCCCAGGCCAAACCGCAGGGCAAGTAGCCTCCAAAGAAGCCTGTGGCCAGCCCCAGCATCTGGAACAGGGCTGGCTCCCAGCTGTGAATCTGAAGCTAATGGAGCCAACCTGCTTCCACCTCCAGTGGCAGGGCCGACTCTCCTTGGGACTCATGTCAGTACATGGGGCTGGGCAGAACCCTGCCCGTTCTCTCTTCTTCTCTCTGTCTCCACCGTGACCCAGCAATCTGCGTCTGGCTGAGCCGGGGGCTGCTGAATCAGAGCCTCCGCCGCTTTTGCAGCCTTGAAGCTAGTTGATGGCTGTGAGATGGGTTTGGGGGGTCTCAGCCTTCCCTTTGGTGCAGCAGCTGTGACCTCCAGCACCAGTCTGATCCCTTTGGTTTCCGTTGTCATCCCCAAACCTTCAGCAGTCCTTCTGCATCCCTGACAAGGGCTGCCAGGACGGGACACTGTGGCGATGGAGGTGAGGGATGGAGATGTTCCTCACCGGCCATGCACTGTGCTGCTCCCTCACTGAGCAGAACCTAGGTGCACTCGGGCAGGGCATGGCCGATGCTGTTCCTTTCTCACACCCTGACCTCCCTGTGCCGTTTCCCCTCCTGCCCTTCCTTGCACAGGTAGCAATAGAGCCAGTAATGCGGTGGCAGAGCAGGCAGCGATGTTGCCCTCGGCCCTTGCACTCCTCAGGGACATTGCCCTCCTTCTTAGTCCCTCAGCCTGCCACCATGTTCAAAGCCTGCCCCACGCTCCTGCCTGGGCAGGGATGCACAAGCAGTGTTCACACCGCTCTCAGGTATTTGCTGCTAGATCTGTTCAATGCAACAATTACAGGTGTAAGTTGCTTCTTTTCTCTCTTTTTTATTGTGCTGTGATTTTGTTAAATAAAAAGAAAAGCCAGCGGGTTGTTGACCTGTCTCGTGTTTGCACTCCACCTCTCAGCTCTCATGGGAACGTGGAACATGGATGAAGAGTTGCGGGAACAGGAGCTTTGTCCTTGCAACGAAGGGAAACTGAGGCACAGTGTGGCCGTTTGAGTCTGCCGTTTGCCCTGGCGTTTGGTGCTTGCTAGCAGCTGGCGTGCAGGCAAGGAGAAAGGGCTTTTGAGGTAATGGAGCCAGGTGAAGACATCTGCTCCTGGGCATGTCCGTGGATAAGGCATGGAGGGCAGCCCACTGGCTCCTGCCCCTCATCACTGATGAGCTGGGAGTCCCTGGCCTTTTTCCTCCCGAGCCTTGGGTCTCCTGGGTCTGTGCACTGGGACTATGGTCTTGCTGCCCCAAAGTGGCCATATGTGCCCTTCGGAACAGCCCTTTTGGCTGGGCCATGCAATGTTTGAACAAAGCTGCCCTGTTCAGCTGAAGCGTGGGCTAAACGTGCACAAGTGGTATTGCATGGCCAAGAGCCAGGCATCATACTCTTCTCCCAAAGACCACGGTGTCCACATCATTAAATTATTTACACTGTCCCTAGCCAGATTTTGGTGCCAGCCACCAAGGCTGGGAGTGAGATGGCCCAGGGACTGTTCTGGTAGGCAGGGGGGACGTGGCCACCAGATCCTCGAGGGGATGGCATCCATGGTGGTGCAGTGGCTTGGCTGTCCAAAGGATGTCCAGGCACCTGATGGCTTTTGCTGAGACTTGTTGAATGCAAGCTGAGCCCTGGCCCTTTTCCTGCTCTGGTCTGCTGGCTCCCTTTGTTGGTGGCTGGGGATTCTTTTTCAGGTGTTCCCCCCTCTGGGGTCCTCCTCCCTGGTATCTGAGCACATGCAATGCCCTGGGCCTGGCTGTGTCTTGGCATGACTTTCCCAGAGCACCAGCTCTGTTGCAGCTCATTAACTACAGTGACAGCCCCAGCAATACAATCCTGAGGAGGAGGAGGAAGAGGAGGAAGGCCGGTATGGGAAGAGAGGCCAAGACAAACAGCATGAGTGGGAAAGGAGGATAACCGGTGCTTGCTTGGGCGAAAGCCTTCCTGCTGCTCGCTCAGTGACCCGTGAGGGGCTGCGGCTGGGGAGGAGGAGGAGGATGCTCGGCATGGATCTGCACTGGGGCTGAGCTGCTGCAGCTGGTGCGGGTCCCTGCGCAGGACAGGGGCTGCAGGAGCGGCTTAGCCCTGGGTGCATCAGATTCATCCTTGGCCAGAGGCTACCCTAGCAAAGGGTACGGTGTCCTGGCCCAGTTCCTTGGAAAGATGAGGGAGAAGGTGCTTGCACTGCTCTCTTGCATGTTGGAAGCAGGTTTATCTACTTCCATCAGGGTTTGAGGACCAAGCTGCCTGTAAGACTGTGGTTGCAAAGCCTGTGGCTCCCATCTCTTCTGGGAGAGGTAAACATACCCTCCTCGGAGCAATGCAGCCATTCATCACAGATCCCTGCCAGGCCCTTGCCTTTTGTGGCTCTCAAGGCGCTGATGAGCCAGGCCCCAGCTCCCGTGGCAGGCTGCCCTTACCCCCCAGCGCAGGGCAGGAGGAGATGCTGTCCTGGGCCAGGTACCTGGTCCTGGCTGGCTGTCCCTTCTCCAGCCCTGCAGCAGCTGTCCCTACCCCAAAGCCCAACTTCTGGAAATCTGTCAAAAGCCAGCAGGGCTCAGTACTTCGTCAACTACAGAGTGAGTTTTTCTGACACAAAAGGTCAACGATATCTTTAGAGGGAAGCAGCCCCTTTCCTTAGAGAAAGAAGCTAGTCACAGCCATGTCAAAAACCTCTAGCCCCAGCCTAGCGCTAGTTTCAGTAAAAAATGTTCCAAGTCCTCCCTTTTCTCTCTCCCCAACTGTGTTTCTTCCGCTCTTTGCCGACCCTCACTGCATCCTCAGGGGCTGGTGGGGCAGGATCAGGATCTGTTGCAGTATGATGCAGACATGCCCTCGGTAAGCCTGGGGCTATATGCAGGGATCACTTTGGTGTGAGGTGTCCTGGAGCATTGGTTGAATCACCTGCAGTCCTTTACCTATGGGACCTGGATTTCATGTGTTGTGGAATAAGATGACACTAATATCTGAAAAGCTTTCCCAGGGAGCTGAAAAAAACAGTCACTCTCTTGGTGACTGTGGACAAGGCCAGGAAAGAAAAGCAAGGCTGCATCTATGCAAGCACACTGAGCATGCTTTGGGTTGTTCTCTGGTCGCCAGGTCTCATAGCCGGGATCATGAGAGCATTCCTGTCTCTCGCAGGCATGGTGAAAGCTGTCTCAGATGCTTCCCAGGTTGCATTCAAGGGGCACAAGACACAGCAGCACAATCTACTGTAGGCTCAGGGTTTGACCTGGCATGGGCATTCCCAGCCAGGAGGTAGGATTGAAGGTCCGTAGCAAGAACACCCATCTGCTTCTCTGAAGCAAGAGTGGGCACCAAAGGGAAATGCTACATTGGTCTCACTTGGTGCTGTAGTACCCCTTCCGAGGGCTATACTGGAACTGGTTTTGTCCCTTGCCTCCAAAGACATGGTGTCCATCTCTTGGACATCAAAAAGGGTCTTTTTCTATCACCAGCACCCCCGATGCGTTGCACGTGTTGGTCCTGGAGTGACTGGGGAGGAACTGACTGCACCATCCCTGCATGCACCTGCGGGCGAGACGAGCAGCTTCACAGGGGCTAAAAGCTGTTCCCCCTCCCGTGGCCACTTCACGTCACTCCCTGGTGCAGAGGAGTCCACGGGAGCTGTGAACATGCCCTGGGCATGTTGGCCAGTGCAAGGGCCAGGTGAGCCCTGTGCTGGTGGTCGCCTCTGCTTGGTGCCAAGGCAAGGGGCTGCTCTCCATGGGACAGCTCCCAGTGATGGACCTGGCTGGCAGGGCTCAGGGTTTTTGTGAGGAGATGGGACATGTTGGACAACTGGGAAGGGTGGGAAGCCAGGTGAGGAAAAGCCCGTTTAGTCTCGTCCCGTTGTGCTGTTCGCTCTTGCCTAAACAGTAACGTGTGTGGGTGATGGAGAGGATCCAGGCCTGGCATCTTTCCTCCTCCGGCCCCCACTTGCTCCTCTCCCATTCCCAGCATGTCATCACTGGTGCTGCGTCTCTGGGCACTTTCTGCTGAGATTTGTCCCGTGGGAAGATGCCAGCACCCCAGGCCAGGCTGGGGGGCTCTGAGCAGGAGCTGGTGCCATCCCTGCCACCCTCCTCCTGCAGCTGGGCCCTCCCTGGTGGTATTGTCCAGCCTGCACATCCGTGGTCTCTCTTCTGGGGCCTGATCCCCAGGACTGGAGCATGGGAGCAGGGTGCTTTTCCCGCCCTGGGTCCCTGGAGTCAAACTGAGTCCAGAAGTCGTCTGATACGGGGACGCAGCTCTGTGCGTTTGTAAGTTGCAGGATGTCATTGCAGCGTAGGCTCAGCCATAAGCCAGGCATGCCCTTGCCCAGATCCCAGGGCTCACAGCACCCTTTGGAAAGGGAGGGGACACCCATCCTCTCTGCCCTCAGATGCACCCATCTTCTCTTTATACACAGTAGCAGTAAAAACTGGAGATTAAAGAGAAAACCAGGAGGACAAGCAAATAGGAGACTTGTCCTGCTGCCAGAGGTCTCTGGAAAGTACCTTCCCCATCACTCATCCCTCCCAGTGAACCGGTAGGCAGTGATGGGAGGCTTAGTGCCATTTCTGTGGCACTCGCCACCTCTCCCTCCTGTTTTCCTGCTTGGCTGTGCCTCTAGATAAGGTTTTCTCTGCTCTCCGTGGTGTGACCCCTGGCCAAGAGGCCGGCGAGGGGAACATGCCCTCCCTTCTTTTCTCAACTGCTCTGCAACCACGACCACGGCAAAACAGCATGGCTGCATGGCAGAACAGAGCTGGGTCCGTAGGAGACTGGGGTGAGGTGGCACCACCCAGCTCAGACTGCAGGAATGGGGCTTGGAGGGGCCTAATGAAGATCTGGGAGCTCCCTTAGCTCTGCTTGGGACAACCATGGAACAAGAACTGGGCAAGGGCAGCAGCAAAGAAGAGAACATTTTGGAGCTTCTCATGAATTTGGGAAATCGATGTTGCAGGCTGAGGCTGGATGGGATGCATTAAACCCATATGCGTGAAAAGCTTTTCCTTGTCTGGGGTGGAAAGGGAGAGCCGGAAGATTGCTAGCGGTAAGGCAGACTCCGAGGCTCTTCCTGTAATCCTTCTTTAGCTCCATCAAGTGCAAACCTCTAACCTGGGGTCTCCCTTTCCCTCCGTCTGCTTGGCCCCGTGACGCCCAGTTTCTGCCCAGTTTCCTTGGACCCTTCTGCCCCAGGCTCTACCTGAGTGGTGGCTATTCTGTCCCTCTCCAGAGGGATTTGGCAGCTGGGTTGTGTCACTGGAGATGTGCCACGTGTGGTATGGCTGCTTGGCTTGGGAGATTCTCCCTCTGCAGCCTTTGGTCTGTCTCCTCCACAAATACATCTCACTCTTCTCCACTTTCCCACAGAAAGCAAGACTTTCTTTCTTGCAGATGTTTCAGCTGGGAAAACCCCTCCTCTGCTGGGCTGTCCACTGACTGTCCTCACACTGCAAGCACACAACTGTGTTTACATACAAGTTCCTTCAGCTTGTTTAAATTATCAAGCTATGACTTTCTACTGTCTCTGGGGGAATGATGCTCCAGAAAGCAGCATTTGTTATCAGAAGTCTAGTGAGGTGGTCTCTGGTGAAGAAATCAAGTGCTTTCCTTGAAAGACCCTGCAACTTGTAGTTTCCCACCTTTTATTCAGTCAACGTGGCTTTTGGAAAGGCACCAGTCAGCATTTACAGTGATGGATGACAGCCACTCTATTGCAAAGGACAAAAGCAGAAGTGTCCCGGATACGCTACAGCTACAGATTTGCCCTCTTCTCACAGTGCTTGGTTTCATTTCCCAGCTACTGCGCAATGCTCCAGCATCCTCCTCTGCCCCTGTCAAGGCCAGCTACTCCAGGGAATTCCCGGTGTTGGAGCCTGCAGGGCTGTGGGTTTCATTGCCTGTCTGTGGAGAAAGCAGGGATGAAGTCCTCTGGGTTTGATTCCTGTTTCCTGCTGTTCCCGAAGGCTGTGTCCATGCTGTGCAACAGCTCTTTGCTGAGCCTGTGGGCTTCGGTTGGGTTGGGCAGGGCAGCAGGTCCTGGAGATGCTGGCACGCAGCTCTGCACTTCACTTGGGGTCGTTTGCGCCCTGTTTGTGCTGCATTGCCCCGTATCCCAGCACAGAGCTGGAGAGCAGCAGGTATTTTGCAGCATGACATGGGGTGGTAGGAGGGAAGCTCGCTCTGCCGTGGCCTGGTTTCAGGCTAAATGGCTCACTAGCCCTGCTGCTAGCAAATCCAATGCAGGTGGCTTGTGCAAAAATTAGCACCTCCTGGCATGCTCGTGTGCTGTAGAACCAGTGGTTAAAACTGTGTTAGTGCAGACTAAAGCAAAAAATCACCACAAAGAGCCATTTCTGAGTCAGCCTCATACCAAGAGGTGCTCAGATCTCCAGCCCAATTTGGCAGCTGGGGCAGTGGTAATGGGAGAAATGGGGACTGTGTTGAGGCTGTTGGGATGAGGATAATCTTGCTGCCACTGCATCCAGGCCTTGTCCGCTTCTCTAATGGTAGGGACAACAGTTTTAATTTATCTCTGAGCTTTGTTCAGTGAAGATTTGGGTATCACTCATGAGTGATCCTTTAATGCAGGAGTTATTTAAGTCAGTCTTGGTGGGAGTGGTGGTTCCAGATGGGACAACTGAGCTCTGGAACAGTGTGCGCTCACTTGGAAGGGTTGTGGAGAACAGCAGTGATTTTAAGCAGAGGTCTGGATGACCTGGCCTCCAAGCACAGGCTGAAGGAGCCTGGGTTTACCCTGATTCCAGGAATGGATAAGATAGTCTCCCAGTGCACAGAAGGATGCTGCAAATAAAAAGTGAAAAAATTACACCTTGAGTTTACTTCTGATAAGCAATAAACCACAGGAGCCCTTGGGGTCAGCCTTTAGGGGGAAATTCCATTTAGCAGGAAGAGGCAGCGGAAGAAATGCTGTATCTCCACTGCCGGAAACTTTTACAGTTAGACCAGTGCCTGTCGGAAAACTGTAAGTAGTGTTGGCCCTGGCTCAGCACAGCATGGATTAGATGACCTGGGGCAGTCCTTCTGAATCCTTTTTCGCCCCTATTATTCTGGTCTACCAGGTTCATAGTGAGTGAGGTGGGCTTCCTCTGCCTTATGCTACTCCTCTAAGGGCTGCATGAAGTCACAGAGACCATGATCTTGGGAACCTCTCTAGAAGGTGGAGGTGAGAGGATGGAGTTGCACTCTGAAGTCCCCACCCACTTGTTGGGTGCTTTATGAGAGGCTGCCCATGGCCACCAGAAACCCTTGTCCCCGGGTGCAAATCCAGGAACTGACCTAGTGCCCATGTGATGAAGGTGTCTTGGGAGCATGGGGAGTGGTCGGCAAGCTGGGCTGAAGGAAGCAGATCTTGTGTTGCATCCATGGGCCCTCTTTGAAGCCAAGCAGGCTGTGCAGACACTAATAGTATAGTGTGAACCACCAGCGGTGAAAAACAATGTCCTCGCTGTCACCATCTGGGCCACATGCTAGTGTGCTCCTGGCGAGGACCTTGGCAGCCTTGGCTCTGTTTCATCAGCGTAATTTGAGTTTGGGTTTGGGAAAAAAAGAAAGCAACCCAAAGAAAGAAAAGAACTCTTCAGGGTGAATGTGAAGCCAAAGAGTTTAGCATCAAATGCCTTTTGAAAGCAGCTGTGGAGCATTGCTCCGAGATAAATAAAGGCTGGTTTGAAGCTGGAGAGCTAGCTGGCAGGACACACTGTTCCCATCCTGCCAAATGCTTCCTGGACCACCTGTCCTTGCAGGGCTGGGTTCCCCGCAGAGCTGCCGGGAGCTGCCGAGGTGCCGCGTGCTCCGGCGGATGGCTGGGTGTATCGCCAGGATCCTGATGCTCAGCCCAGGCTTGGAGCAGAGGCAGGGCTCAGGCTGTCATGAGGAGGGGGAAGCCCTCGAGGGGTCCTTGCTCTCACTGGAGAGCTCAGAGAGCTGGAGACCTTTCCACCTGGTGGTTTATACTCGCCCTTGTGAGGTTTTGAGGATTTTTGCATGGCAGGCAGCTGTGAGAGCTTGGTTGGCAGGAGGTGTGCATTGCCTGGCCCCTCGGGTCAGTACCGAATGGAGGCTGTGGTTTTGGGTTGGTGCAAGGTCTGAAGTATCTGAGTCAATGGAGTTTTAACCAAAGCGGGCCCTAAAGTATCTGTGTTTAGTACTTCAGCAAAATGAGGAAGGGCTTAAGCAGAAAACATCTGGAACAAGATCAGAAGCCAGACACGCTCCCAAACAAAGGAGATACATGTCCTTGGAGGAGAAAACAGACATGTAAATGGAGACGGAGGGGGCCAACAGCAGGTTGGGTTTCTCTGGATCTCATTTGTCTTCCCTGTGCTGCAACTTTCTAAAGTAAATGCTGGGGGGCTGTGGTGTGCCAGAACATGCTGGGGCCGCTCATCACGGGCTGTGCTGGCAGCTGGGACAAGTCTGTGACAAGCAGAGGCTTTTAGCTATCCAGAGGGGCTCTGCCTCATTTGCATCATCAGTTTTGAGACTGCAGCCTTTCCCGTGTCGCATGAGGCAAATGCAGGGAGAGAACAACTTCTTTCAGCAGGGCATTAACCCCTGCAAATGTGATCCTGCAGTGCTTTTCTACAAGGGTGCTGGCTGGGCTGCAGGAGGGTCATTGCTCTCTCCGCTCCTGGAACCCCTTCAACTCAGTCCGGGAAGGAATTCCTTCTGGTTCAGATCTCACCCCTCGTAGGGTATTTCTGGTTGCACTCACACACGCCTTCTGGGTCTGTACTTTCCAGTCTGAACAGTCCCAATCTGCTCAGCATCGTTTCTTCTCTTCCAGAGGCTGCTCCCCTGTTCCAGACAGTGTGTGTGAACATGGAGGGCAGGTGGTTCTGCAAAGATTTGATATGGATCTGCTACAAAGGGTTTTCTCTGAAAGCAAGGAGATCAAGTCTCGGTACAGCTCTGGTGTGAAGAGAGTCTGCAGCTTCATGCCACACTTGTGTGGACCATCAGGGACAGTACAGGCAAACAGTTGAACGTAGAAATTCCCAATTAAGCCTTTTTCTCAGTTGCTTGCAAAGGGAGTTGGAGGAGGCCACGGTGGCTGGGTCTTCGGAGCTCCTAACGGAGCAGAGAGGTCTGCACTGCCCCAGGACAGCATCTTCCTTCCCAGCCTTCCTGTGGGGTACTTCCATGCAAGGATTTCCAGGCAGAGGAAGACCAGGGCCAGGAAAGAGCCATTAGAGTAAAGCTGGAGTCTGTGGCGGCAGAGCTGCCAAGAGTGCAAAGGTAGCACAGGGCAGAGGAGTTGGGAAGTCTCTGAAGCAATAAGATGTACCAGACTGGTATTCCTACCAGGGCACAGCAGCAAAGAGTGGAAAGTCCCTGGCTGGCTCCTCTGTGTGTGATAAGGCAGGTTGGCTCCATGCCCTGCCAAGGAAGGGCTTGCTTGTGGATCCTTTTTTACAGGAAACGGAGGGAAGAGTCATCAGGACAGCAGTCAGAAGGGTGGGAAAAGAAAAGGCAGCCAGATTCTTCCTTCAGGCGGCTCCAAGCACAGCCACAGTGTTATCTGGGCACCTGAACTGCACAGGGAATCTGCTGGGAGGTCTTGGGCAGCAAGTCCAGGACTTCTTCTCATCTGCAGGCCAGGAGTATAACATTGAACTCTGCTAAGCCCCTGAGCTCTCCTCCCCTCTCCTAACGCTACCATGGTCCCCTCAGAAGTGCACTGCTCCGCCTGGAAACCCTGGAGGTCTTTTAAAGCCTCCTCCTGCTTCAAGGAGGCTGACCCAGGACCCAATTTCAATTTTGGTTAGAAACATCCTCCTCACAGCCCGCTACAGCACTGCTGGGGCCAACCCAGCCTCTCCTGTGTTAATGTCCCCAGGCCTGACACGAGCTGTGTCCATCCCTGAAATGATCCAGTTGCAAGTTTAAAGCAAATGGGAGTGCCCTTTTCATACCCTCTGTAGATAAGTCATGGAAACCTGAAGCGCAGGGTGCTGGAGGGGTGCAGTCAGGGACTGGACAAAGCCCACATGGGTCCCACACAAGATCAACCTGGGGAATCTCCTGTGCTAGTGACTCCTGGATGCTGGGAGGGGGTGGCAGGGAAGGATGACTCTGGTTTGCTCTGTTTCTTGAGCTTTTTCTTATGTATTCAGTAGTGGTTTCAGCTGGGGAGAGAGCCAGAGTGACACAGGCTCTGTCCTTGACCCAGCACTGATGTTCTTGGCCTGTATCCTCTGCCCTTTGCCCTGCTACATTTCACCCAGTAGCTATTACATCCACTTATTCTTGTAAGATATATTGCCACTCCTCTGCATCATCAGAGAGTGTCATTAACCTGCTCCCACCATCTGTGGGGACATCCTGTGACCAGCCCCACAGGGTCCTGGGGCGGCTCACCGATGGACTGAGCCCCGTAGTTGCTGCCTTTTCCTAAACACCCTGCATGCTGCAGCCACCCCTCACCTCCCAGCAAGGCTGGGATGAGGAGTACCAGCAGAGGGTCTTCCCTGCCCTTCATCCCCACGAGGTCTTCACCTACCCAGCGTTTCTACATCCTGAGGAAGCAGCTGCAGATGGAGGAGCCGTGAGCGCTGTCTGAGGGAGTGTGCTGGTCGTTTGACCTCCTATCCTGTGGGAACAAGAGCTCTCCTGGCTCCCTGTCCTGCCCTAGCAATGCTTAACCAAAAGTCCCTGCCTCCCCAAAAAATCCCATCCAGCAGAAAAAGGCAGCCAGGAAGGAGGAAGAAGGCACCGCCGAACCTCTTCTTGTCTTTGTTCGGGCAGGCGAAGTCCAAGGCTAGCTGTCACACGGAGCTGTTCTGGCCGCGGCGTGTGCCAGCACCTCCCGGAGACCTGCAGGAACTGGCGGCAGAGAAAAACAAGCTGGAGAGGACTTTACCTGAGGGTATCCAGCGGGGCCCAGTGCTCAGGACATGATGCATGTTGTTGGGCGCTTTTTTTTTGTGCTCCCTGTGCCATTCTCAGCTGCCCATGAATGTTGGTGAGGGACAGGTCTGGTGCGGCATTTGTAAGCAGCCTGGACCATATCTCGTGCTGACTGTGGAGTCAAAAACTGCTGATGGGTCACTCCAACACGTTTTAAGTATTTTGTGGTTTGGTTGTTGTTTGTGGTTTGCTTTTTTTTTTTAATTTAAAAAGAGACTGATTTCTTGGGGTGAACATGCCAAGCCTCAGGAATGGGCACAAAGTAAGGGGCTGCTCTGAGAGATCCCTGTCTTCCACCTAAATCTCTTGTGGCTGCTGTTGCTGCATCCCAAATACCATTTCTGGTGGGACAAGAGGGTTCGTGGCCATCTTGTGGAAAGACACCTCTTGCCACCAGCTCATCCCATGGTGGAGGAGCAGCCTGAGCAGAGCAGATTGCCACCTGCCTATCTCAGAGAGTTATCAGGCAGACATGGCTGCAGCTCTGAGCCCTGGGAGCACCTGGAATGTCGGGGAATGACCCTGCAGAGCTCTGCTCCGCCGTGGCAATGGGCTCATTCTTCTGCTGTGGCCTTGCCATGGTCTGTGTGTGTCACTCACTGTCCCTCTCCTCCTTCCCTGTGTAATGGAGTGGCAGATAACTCTTCCGCTCATGGCCTGCCTGGTCTGTTTAGATGAGATTGTAACGTCTTCAGGGTCCAGCGTAGGTCTGAGTCTCTGGGCATCGCCTCTAAGTCATGGTTCCTGCGTGGCTTGGACAGACGCACGTGGCTGTCATGTCCCTGTGGTCTGACTGCTGACACTCCTCGCAGTGTGCAGGAAACCCAAGCCATGGTGCTGAGTTCTGGCACTGGCCATGGAAAATGCTTC